>NW_021132516.1:0-747 GCF_004193835.3 Ostrinia furnacalis
AGACGGACAGACGGACAGACGGACAGACGGACAGACGGACAGACGGACAGACGGACAGACGGACAGACGGACAGACGGACAGACGGACAGACGGACAGACGGACAGACGGACAGACGGACAGACGGACAGACGGACAGACGGACAGACGGAGACACGGAGACACGGAGACACGGAGACACGGAGACACGGAGACACGGAGACACGGAGACACGAAGACACAGAGACACAGAGTCACATAGGCTGTAGTAGGAAGGTACTTTAGTAGTATCTTCCTGATGACGTCATAGCATCAATCGCCTTAAGCACCAGTAGTCGCGCGCGCGAATAGAGAGAGAAAGAAAAAAAAGAAAATTAAAAAACAGAAAGAAAGAGAGAGCGAGAGTGAGATAGGTACTTTGGTAGTTGTGTCTTCCTGATGACGTCACAGCACCAGCATCACGAGCCCCAGTAGTCGGCGCCTGTCCCGCGCGCGCGAGCCCGGCAGGCGCGCTTGTATGCCGTCCTGGTGTGGCCCGTCGCGGCCGCCGTGGCCGCGCCCACCGCCTTCATACCCTCGCCGAAGCATTTCCACCCCGGAGAGGCGGCTAAGGCTTGCACCGTCAATACCAACGTCGGGTGAGTGACAGTGACAGTGACAGCGACAGTGACAGTGACAGCGACAGCGACAGCGACAGTGACAGTGACACTGACAGTGACAGTGACAGTGACAGTGACAGGGACAGGGACAGGGACAGGGACAGGGACAG
>NW_021132517.1:0-1396 GCF_004193835.3 Ostrinia furnacalis
AGCTTGTTGACTATAATCCTAAACTATCAGCGCGCGCCCAAAGTTGCCCGTTCAGAAGTTACAAGGTTCCAAAATATGAGTTAAATATTTGTCAGTAATTTAAGCTTAATTTAAATTGTTAACGTATGGAATCTTTATATTTTCGTTGAATCTTTAAAGATATTCCAAAAAAAGTCACTTTTAATAACTTTTTTTTCATTTTTCAGAACCACAATCATAACTTGTGAACGGGCAACTTTAGGCGCGCGCTGATAGTGTAGGATTATAGTCAACAAGCCATTTCATTCCATACAACGAAAATGGAAAATATTTTTTTCCAACCAAATTATTGGTTTTAGAGAAAATCTAACGACATATATTCATCAGAATAACGTAACGTATCGATAGGTATTTTTTTCAAATAGTAATTATGAAAAATATCGCTATGTCCATAAATCGCAATTTCGATCCATAGTGTGACGTAACCTATCAATATGAATTTAAAAAATAGAAGTTGTGAAAAAACAACGCTGTCCAAAATTTCGCTTTTCGATCGATCCATAATAGAAGTTTTTTTTTTAAAACATGATGATGACATTCACAACACTAAAAAATTATTATTTTTATCTCATAAAGATAAAAGTAAATTATACCTGCTCCACTTTTACCTACTTTCGAGGGACCTTAATTTTTCAGTCGTACAAAACAAAATTTGACAGAAGGGCGCTACACGGGTTAAAATTAACTTTTTTATTTTATTATTTTTGTCCTTTGACGTTTCAAAATCTTTTGATTAAATTTCCGAACGAAACATCCTATCACTCTCTAATCTATGGTCCCTACACCCCCCCTCTTGACAAACTGTCAAACAAAAGTTTGTTTTGATTTGGTTGGTGTTGTTCGAATGAAATTAATAAGAATAGTTACTTACATACATATCTCAAAGAAATAATCTATAGCTGAAACAAGTGATCTTAAAAATAATAGTAACAGAAGCCTTGTACAATATTACAACAATATCTGAGTTTTCAATGTGATACTGTTACGTTAACTCTATGCATATTTTGCCCGTGTAAAATAAAGAGAATAGTGATTGCAACGTAAGGTAATGCTTGATGATAACTATGAAACGTTTGATAATTGATGGCACTATTAATTATTCAATAATATTTAAGAGGTCAAAGTTTTTGAGGATGAATGTTTTTTACTCTTGCATTCTAAAAGTATTGTACAGTTTTGATGAAATTGTTTAAGCCTTATAGGCTAAGTTGCACCATCTTACTTTAACAAACATCAAAAATCTATCAAACTTCATTCAGAAAACACCAGTTATCGTTAAAGTAACGGTCAAAGTTAGGTAATGCAACTGAGCCTTAATGTTTACAACAAAATGTAAGCACAATATCTATCAATTTAA
>NW_021132518.1:0-71469 GCF_004193835.3 Ostrinia furnacalis
TTTATCTAAGGAAAGTTATTGTGTAAAGACTGCTGTACCCAACAGTGTGTGCATAGTACCTAAGTTACGTTAAGTTACATTACTTCCCTCATTAGGTAAACTGTTAGAGCGATTAGTAGTGCCGCGTTTGCTACCGGGTGGTCCAATTTTTCACGAGCAGCAGTTTGGCTTTACCGCCGGGAAGTCTACTGCAGATGCAGTAATATCTGTCAGACAAAAAGTGACGTCCTCGGTGGCAAAGTACGTTGTAGGAATATTCCTCGATATTTCAGGTGCCTTCAACAATGCTTGGTGGCCGATCCTGCTCTTAAAACTGAAAGTTCGTGGATGCTATAGTAATAAAATATACAGGGTGTTTCTTGTAAGGTGTCAAGCCGAAGGCAGGTGATAGGTGAGGACTAGGTCTATCGATTTCACCCCCATGTATGTTCTACGATTTTTCGTAGTTTAGAAGTTATCGTTAATTTTGTGATTTTTTTTCAAATTTTATGACCTAGTGGCTTAATTTTTTTTTATCTCTTTTTTGGGTTGACTTTTCTCAGATTTCTTTTTTTTGACAGATTTCCTATTAGTTGCAGATATTTGAAAAAAATAATCACCTTCCTATCTTTGGTGCAAGATACAAAATTTTTGCTAGAAACATAAAAAATATGCTTTTAGCAGAACATTCTAAAATTTTCAACTGAAATGTATGAGAAAAAAAAAGAATTTCCATAGGTCCAATATAATTTTAAAAACTGCGCAGTTTTCTAAACTTTCATAATAACACAAAAAAACATGTACTTAATAGGCCATTATTTTCTGTAATCGCTCTACTAAAGTAGTAAGTCGGAGATTCCGTTACATGTTTTTTTTGACTTTCTTAGGACTAACTAATGTTTGCAATCCACTAAGTTTGAACGCTAAATGTTGATGGATTATTGCTGCTACTTGGTCATGCCTATGTTTGTAGTCCGTTTGTACGATAGCTTTACACGCTCCTGTAATGTGCTGTATGTGCTCGGGGCTGCTATGGCATCTTCTGCATGTATCTGTAATATTCGGCTTCTTCATGATGTATTTCTGGTAGTTTTTGGTGTCAATCACTTGATCCTGAATAGCGATCATGAAAGCTTCCGTTTCGGGGAACATTTCGCCACGCTGCAACCATGCATTCGACGCTGCCTTGTCGACTTGTAGTTGGTGCAAATCGTGGTAATGGCGGCCATGTATAGATTTTTGCTTCCACATGAACGCTTTTTCGGGGTCAGATACTATGTGTTCATTCTTTTGTGGGTTAATGTCATGTAAATTCAGGGGTGTTAGATTTTTGTCACAGTGGGCTATTGTTTTATGTAGTATCGATTGCTCTGCTTTTTCATGAAAGAAATGTCTAAGGTTTTTAATCTGTTTGTTGTGTAAGTTGTGTATGTCGATGATGCCTTGGCCTCCTTCTGCTCGTGGTAATGTAACACGCTGGACACATCCTTTCGGGTGGTGTTTGCGATGAGCTGTCATTGTAGTATGTACTATACGCTGTAGGTGTTTTAAATCTGTTTGGCTCCATTTTATAATTCCGAATGAGTAGGTAAGTAGTGATATTGCAAATGAATTTATGGACTTTGTCAAGTTTTTAGAGTTAAGTTGAGACCTGAGTAGTATATTGAGCCGATGTTTAAATTTCGTTGTAATGTCTTTTTTTGTTTGTTTTTGGTTGATTTGACGTAGCTGATGAAATCCAAGATATTTATACGAACTGTTTGCATCTAGAGCTTCAATTTTATTGCCGTTTTCTAGTATATATTCTTTTTCTTCAATTTTTCCTCTTATTATAGTTACTGTTTTACATTTGTCTATTCCAAATTCCATGCCTATATCATTTGAAAAGGTTTGTGTTATCTGATGGAGTGAATGTGTATTTTTACTGTAAAGTTTTATGTCGTCCATGTACATTAGGTGTGTGAGAGTTTTGAATGTGGTGTCCTCAGGTGTGTTTGCATTAGAGTCCTGTTGTAGTGTCATATCAACTCCTAGGCTTGTTTTATTTAACATATTTGACAGTGGGTTTAAAGCGAGGCAGAACCAAAGTGGGCTAAGAGCATCTCCTTGGAATATGCCTCTCTTAATAGGAATACTTGAAGTGATGAATTGTGTTGTATTGGTTTTTAACTTAAGGTTTGTGGACCATGTACTCATGCAATTTTCTAAGAATGAGATAATAGTAGGATGGATCTTATACATCTGTAATACAAATAAAAGCCAACTGTGTGGGACAGAATCATATGCTTTTCGGTAATCGATATACATTGTGCTTATGTTATTATTATNAGTATATTTAGATAGTAGTATATTTAGTATAGTAGATTCGGCTTCGGCTCGTCTCGTTGACGGACGTGTCACAAAATTAAAAATATTGTCAATTTTTTTTGTCAAACCAATTTTGACCCTAAAACTGTGAAGTGTGAACTCAGTTTCTGTTATCCGTTACTGTGCACTTGCTATCTTTTGAACGCTTGCGGAGTGCGAGCCGTGTATCCATCGGCTAACGTCGTTCAAACTCGGGACACCTCGTGCCGTGCGCTATCAACATCACCATAGACCTATTGAAGTTTAGAAGAGACTAGAGCTAAAATGCATCGCACACCGCCTACAAACAAGCGTTACGACTCTGACCCAGAGTTATCAAACATCACGACTCGGAGGCGGAAGCAGGAATTGGACCTCGCGGGAGCATTCAAATCACTATCCAGCGATATTACGTCAAAGATGGACAGTTTTAAAATTGAAGTTAATAACAGTCTGGCTCTTATTAATGAGACTCTGAGTGGTGTGATCAGGGAAGATTTATCTAAACTGAAGGAAGACGCTGCAGAATTAAGAACAGATGTAAAAAACATTAGAAAGGAATACAGCGAACTCAAGTCACGCATTGCAAAATTGGATAAGCAGCAGAATGAAGTGAGAAAGGAAATTACCGAGCTTCAAAAATCAGCACAATTTTCATCCGACTCACATGATGATCACAAGAAGAAGATAGAGGACCTCTCTAGGGAAACTAAGAAAATAAATAACCTAGAAGCAGAGTTGAAAATATTGAAAGAGAATAATAAACATATCACATCACTTATAAACTCAAATGAACAAAGAGATAGACAATTGAACATTGAAGTGATTGGTATACCAGAAATTAGCAATGAAGATCCAAGTGAGTACATTTTGAAAATTTGTAAACATATTGGAGTGAACATTACAATAGGTGACATTTTACAAGTGAATCGAGTATCTCCAAAAGTAAAGTCTCCGGGACGTCCCAGAGTAATTATCGCCAAATTAAAGACTAGGCTATTGAAAGACAACATTATATCTCTTGGGCGTAAAAAACGTCTCTGTACTAAAGATATTGGCATCGCAGGAGACTCTAAGCCAATTTATATTAATGAACATCTAACACCCCACAACAAGCAATTGCTTAAAAAATGTAAGGAGGTAGCAAAGAGGAAAGAGTACCAGCACGTATGGACAAAAAACGGGCGGATTTTTATGCGACAAAACGACACCAGTCCAGCAATTCAAATACTCGAGGAAGAGGATCTCACGAAAAAGATCGGTTTGGTGAATTAACTTTGAGGACAGTGCATAGATTCACTTTATATTATTTAGCTATTTTTAATATTTGTAGCATTTCTCATACAAATTCTAAGTCTACTATTATCTTATTCGATTATGTTTTTTTGCTTGTCACTTCTATTAAGATTTATTCATCTATGGTCCCCAACAAGGTCAGGATGGTTTGCGCATTATTGAGTACTTGCTCATTGAATGTGCGTCCTTTTGTTATCGCTGGCTCTAATAATTTAATTTGCAAACTAAAACTTGGGGTTCTAAATTGTTTATTTTTCTTATTGTATGGAAACGCGAAATATCGCTATGTAATGAAAAAACTTAGTATTGTTTTAGTAGATTTGTATTTTGGTTCGGAAAAAGTATTTGGTATAAAAAGTATTGCATATGTTATTATTATTTATATCGTAACGTTATTAAATATTACATTATATTTATACGTGAAATATTACTATATTTTGTTTAACACATTTTTTTTAGTGGATTGGTATCTTATTATGAAAAAAGATAAAATTGTCAAATGTATTGCATGCGTTTATCTATTCTTATCAATAATTGGTTATAGCAAAAATAGCTTCCAACAACTTACCACACCCGAATCATATAATGTCGCACCTGTGTTTAGTGAGCATAACATAACTAACTTTGTTCCGCTGGGCACCTCGATCGTCAATACTCCCGCACCGATATTAAAATACCCCCATAATAATTGTAAAAGTATTTTAATATTTATAATTTTTGTGACTAACCTTAGTTGCAGTAATCTATGTCTTTTACATAAACAAAACAACCCAAGTAATATTGAGTTTTTGCGGATACCACTATTATTTGTATTTTTAAACTCGTTGGTTTTATTTAAATTTAAAATAATGGTACAACTGGTACTACCAAATGTATATTGCTACCAATCATTAATTAATTTTGTGCGAGTAAAATATGCAAGTAAGTCTTTGTTGCAAAATTCGATAGTCAAAAAAATAAATCTGACTTGAACATTTTCTACCAAAATGTGCGTGGGTTACGCACGAAATGTTTAGATCTAAAGCAACAAATTTTATGCAATGATTATGACATTATTGTAATTACCGAAACATGGTTACACTCGGGGATTTTTGACAGGGAGTTTTGTGATTGTCGTTACGATATATTTCGTTATGACCGAGACCTTACAATGAGCAATAAAAAAAGTGGTGGTGGCGTTATGATCTTGATACGTAGCGGGCTGGGGGCATCACGGTGCACTGTTTATGATCAGCCCGCGCAGTTAGAAATGTTGACGGTGTGTGTGCCGGCTCGCGCGCTTGGGGCATCTGTTGACTTGTATTTAGGCGTTGTATACATACCACCGGAATATAATCGCATTCCGTGCGATGTGGACTGCGTGTTGGACGTTGTTAAAAGTTTAAGGGGCAGTTCTCATTCACATGATAATTTCTTGTTAATCGGAGACTTTAATTTACCGTGCATATCATGGAATGAGACCGGCCCCACGCACAATAACACCGGAAACACCGAGGTACAAACTGCAGCAGCAAAGTTAACCGATGAATTAAGTTTTCTCGGATTGAAACAATATAACACCTTAAAGAATTATGCTGGTAATACCTTAGATTTAGCCTTCTCAAACCTTCCTCTAGACATCACTCACTGCTCCTCACCCCTAGTCAAACCGGATCGAGCTCATCCAGCTCTTTTGTTGAACGTTCTCGACCTCACAGTTTCACCGCTGATAGAAGCCGCCACGCCAAAGCGAAACTTTAATAAATGCGACTATAATGTAATAAATGAAACATTTTTCAAAATAAACTGGCAGTCTACTCTAGAATCTCATACAGTTGAAGAAGCAATTGACTCTTTTTATGACATAATCAATCAAACAATTGAACAACACGTTCCTTACAAGAAAGTGCAAGGCAGTCGTAAATATCCGGTTTGGTATAGTCGGGCGTTAATAAATATTATAAAGGAAAAATACAAAGCGCACAAAAAATGGAAAAAATTTGGTAATTTATTAGATTATGATGAATTTTCATTATTACGTTTGCGTCAACAACGGGTTCAAAAAGAATGTTTTGCAAGGTACACAAGGTTGACTGAAGAATCTATTGCTGAAAGACCAAAGACCATCTGGACGTACGTCAAGTCATTACGAGGTGGTTCAAGTTACCCTAAAATGCTTACGTACCGTGATAGGAAAGTCTCAGATGGTGTAGATATATGCAATGCTTTTAATGAATTCTTTCAAAGCGTTTTCGGGGTGCCTTCACAAGGGTTTGTTGATACAACTAACCACAGAGTAACCAGAGATGACATATCTAAAATTTCTATATCTGAGACTACAGTTGAAAATAAGCTAAAACTATTAGATCCATATAAAGGAGCGGGTTGCGACGGTATTCCGCCTGTTTTCTGGCGGAACTGTGCTGAAACATTAAGTCTGCCATTGGCTTTTATATTTAATATCTCTTTGAGCAGTGGTATATTCCCGAACATTTGGAAAAAAGCACATATAGTACCAATACATAAAAAGGGGTCTAAGTCCAAAGTCGAGAACTATAGGGGAATTTCGATATTAAATACTGTGGGTAAAGTGTTTGAGAAGATCGTTTTTGATGCCATATACCCTGTCATATGTAAGGAACTACCGGACAATCAGCATGGTTTTCTCAGGCGCCGATCCACAATTACTAATTTAGCGTGTTTTGCAAATTATGTGTTACCTAATATGGAAAGGGGTGGACAGATTGACGTGATCTACACGGATTTTGAAAAAGCTTTTGACCGTGTGGATCACGACATTCTAATCCATAAATTGTTAGGGTTGGGAATACACGGCGATTTGCTCAGATGGATTAAATCCTATTTAAACTGTCGCTCTCAAGCTGTTGTTGTGGGGGGATATAAGTCAGATTTTATTAGTATACCTACAGGTATACCACAAGGATCCCATTTGGGGCCACTGTTCTACAATGTATATGTAGCAGACATTATGTCCTGCTTCACATCTGCCCGACACTTAATGTATGCGGACGACAAAAAAATATTTATGAAAATAGACGATGAACAAGACTGTCTAAAGTTACAATCAGATCTGAATAGGCTAACAGACTACTACAAAAAAAATAACATTACGGTGAATGCGAGTAAGTGTGAATGCATCACCTTTACCCGTAAACCTAAACCATTAATGTACCCTTATAACTTTGATGGAATTGCTATCCAAAGAACATCTATAGTTAGAGATCTGGGTGTGCATCTCGACGATAAGATGCTTCTTAGAGATCATATCGGTATAATAGCGGATAAGGGTTACAAAAACCTTGGTTTTGTAATGAGAACCTGCAAACCCTTTCAGAATGTCAAGACAATCAAGACTATTTATTTTGCCTATGTTCGTAGCGTTGTTGAATATGCAAGTCCTATTTGGAATCCACAGTATGCTATTTACACAGACCGTTTGGAGCGACTGCAAAAAATCCTGATCCGTCATTTGAAGTACCGTTTCCCAAAGCCAGAGGCAAGGACGTATAAGGAAAGTTGCAAACAATACGGTTTGGTCCCTCTCGAAGACAGGCGAAAGATGCTGGATTTGTGTTTGTTGTACGACATAGTGAAGGGTAATGTAGATTGCTCCGAACTGGTTGAGAGTATAAGGTACAATGCACCAACCCGGCGCAGCCGTCGGCGGCTCCCTTCATTGTTCATGGTTCCCAAGGTGAGCACTAACTATGCGCGTAATGCACCTATCTCACGGTTGCTGCAAACGTACAATGATACTTTTCGGGATATTGATTTGTTTGCTCACAGCAAAGGTGTAGTTAAACATAAAGCGGTGGAAATTCTAAATAACGAATTCTAAATAACGAGTGATTAAATTAAAGACAAAAATGTATGTAGGTTTATTATGTAGGTGTATATGTATTTAATTATTGTGTTGTATGTATTTATATATTGTGTTATATGTATTTATATATTGCGTGGTATTTATTTATTTATTTATTTATATATTGTGTAGGGTATATAAATTGGTAAGATTGCATATTATGTAGTATTTTTGTTTTTGTTTCACGTTCTATGCTAAGAATATTATTTAAGGGAAACCTGTAATTAGCTTTACTCATAGTTATAAGTACCATCCGTGTAAATTTTTTAATTATGCAGTTGGTTTTCTGAATAAAATAAAATAAAATAAAATATGTCACTTTTATTTTTTAGGGCGAACTTCATAGCAACGGAATCGATAATAAGCTGCTCTTTGCATCCCTGACTACTACGCCTGCAACCTTTTTGTTCCTCAGCTAAAATGTTGTGGTCTACTACGTGGCCATAAATAATTTCGGTTAAACATGATGTGAGAATCTTGTATATAGTTTGTAGGCACGTAATTGGTCTATATTTGCTAGGGTCGTGATGTTCTGCGCTTTTAGGGATCATGTAAGTCAAACCTTGGGTAATATACGGAGGCATTGAATCCGGATTGCGAATAAAATCATTTATATGCTTAAGTAAAGAGGGGTGGGTGTTTGTGAATTTTTTGTACCAATAGTTTTGGATGTTGTCGGTACCTGGTGCTTTCCAATTATGTGTTTTGTTGATGACTTTAAGAAGGGTTTCTATTGAAATGCTATCAAATTCCATTTGTGGCAGGCATCCATTTTCATCTGACTCTAACTTTATCCATTCCGCATTAGAATTGTGTTGAACCGCGTTTGCCCATATTCCTGACCAGAATTGCTTAAGTTCTTCTTGTGTTGGTGTTGTATTATTATCAGTAGTTGTGCTTGTATTTTGTGTTGCTAAAGTTATCTGTCCATAGAACTGCTTTTCATTGTTTGTAAATAATGTATTCTGTTTCTTTCGTAGCGTACAATTATTGTATCTCTTGAGTCGACTAACAGCTGCGTTTAATTTCTGTTTTAACGTGTCTAATATTTGTTGATCATTATTATTGGGTTCTTCATGTCGGGAATGAGTGGAAAATGTTTGCCTAATTCGGGATACACGCGCACTAAGTCTCCAGCTTCTATTACCGCCTATAAATTCAGTCATTTGGCCTATATACTTTCTGAAATCAGCAATTTTATTTGTCAGACGTTTTTGCCAGAAGGGCATCCTATTCTTCTTTGGAAGGTTATTATTACCGTCATTTTGATAGACCTTTGCTCCATTATTAACAACTGCAGCGTAAGCTGCACAATAAATTACTGTTTGTGTTGTCATAAAATCATCCTCACTGGTAAGATGTGTTGGTATTAATTCTGTATTTATGTAATCAACTATGTATCTCAGTTTTTTTGTTACTTTTTGTTTTGGTATGTGTGGTCTTTTGGTTGGATCTGTGTTTGTATAAGTGTTCAAGGCAGTTTTAAATGTAATAGTAATTTTTGTATTTAGTTGTTCATCTTTGAATCTATTTGTTCGTGGACCAGGCTCTTGATTGCTCTCTGAAAGTTCTTCATTATCATGACTTGACGCATTTAAGTGTTGGGTAATTGTCTCGTTTTCTGTTGTGGTTGTGTTATTTATATTTAGTTCATCTGATTCTAACGTGTGATTTTCAGTAGTATTGTTATAACTTTGTTGTGGCTCTATGTTACCATTTAATGTGAGATCTGTTTCTACTTCCTTTCTAATTTCGTCCAACTTGGCATGTGTAATTAGTTTATTGTTTACAATTACCCTCCGTTGATCTGCAACTCGCTGTTCTGAAATATGCGCCAATTGAGGAAACTGTTCAATGAATTGTGTATGTAACAATTTTCTATAACCTGTCGTATTGGTCTCCATCTGAGTTATTTTATAGTATATTCTCATAATTGTTTCATTGATTTCATCATTCCATCGCATTCTGGTGTTAGTTGTATTTTCTTGTGCTTGTTGACCTGCATATTCAGTACTGCTATTCAATATGTCTGCTACTTCCGCTTGAATTCTCGTAAGTGTTTGGGTATCTAGTAATTTGCAGCGTAAGATTGCTCGTCTTTGGTCTCCTACTCTTTGTTTAGATACGGTCATTTCGGGAAACTGTTCTATGAATTTTTGATGCAGGATAGTTAGATAGGTTCTAGTTTTGGTTTCAAGTTCAGTTATTAGTAGGTATGTACGCCATATGAAGGTATTCATTTCGTGAGTCCATACTTTTCGCGTACGTTTGCCAGCCTTGGCGGGCACATGACTTAAAAGAACATCGTTCTCGTCTTGCGCAACATCCAAGGTGGGTGATGACAAAGAGAAACTTGAGTTTCGGGATCTATTCAAATATGAAGGGGGGGAAGATGCTATTGACGGGAATAGAGATATTGATGACGTCGGGGAATAATACTATTGATAGTCTTACAAAGTAAGGCTTCATCATTATTATTATTATTATTATTATTATTATTATTATTATTATTATTATTATTTATTTACAAAAAAAAAAAAGTCAGTTTTAACTCCATGTATTGTTTTACAATTGGTTCGTATAAATTATTTATGAAGAATCCTAGAATTCTCATAAGAAGAGATGCGACATCATGAAATAATATGCCTTTATAAATATAACACTATAATAATTACATTGTAATCAATGTAATAGAAAATTATTGACGCATCAAAAAAGAAATCGGGCCGCTTGTAATAACGGACGGATAGTCCGGACTAGTGGACTTTGTTCAGTCAAAGAACGAATCAACCACATAAAATAAAATATGTATTATGTAGGTACCTACCAGTACTACCACTACTTGTAACCTTTAGTTTAGATTAAGGACATTTTTTAATAATACCAAAAAATAATGCGATATTATTTTATGAATTGATAACGCTGCCACAAACTCATAATAATGAATGAGTCTTTCTCCCCTTTCTATGATGTATAAATTGAGAATTAGTATTTTGTAATTTTTTCTTAGCATGATTATAAAAATTAATCTTGATTTATAAAAGGCTAGATATTATGGTCAGATCCAGACTCATACAAGTTAAAAAAAAAGTACCTATACCTAGTAAGATGAATGTCAAATCAGAATTCAACACACTAAATTGAAAATATTGATAAATAAATACAAATATAACAAGCGCAGGATATAAGTAGTATCAATTGCAAATAATCCTATTGCAAATCTGAAGGTTTTCAAATAATATTTAAACTGCATTGATATTACCTACCAATATTTGAGAAGGATTCAATCAAGTTCTTATTATTGATTTGATTTCAGAGCAAATCAATTATTTTAACTACACTGAAACATTAATTAAATTAGATGTGATTCAATAAATGCTTTGTTTATAATAAGAACTAAAGTTATGCTTACTTGTGTATTTTAAATACCTAATGTAACACCAATTTCAACAGTAAATAATCCTACGTGTAAAATTACATAACTATTCATATGAAAACCATCTCAGAGTAAGAAGATCTAAATAATAGATAATGTGAATTTATGTTCATCAACAATGAAATGATAACTTGCCTGTTAGGACATTATTAATACAAGTACCTTGTGTGGAATTGACATGTTTCAAAATATAAAGAATATAAAGGTCCACGATTGTAGGTAGGTGTAGGTAATTTAAATAACTTAGCAAATAGAATAAGGGGCTACGCCCTTGTCAACCATATTTAGGAAATGTGTGAAGTTATTGACTTGAAAAAGCTAGATCTTAACGAACAGACTCAAAATAAAGAAACAACGATAGAGAAATCCTATAAATTTGCAGTTATGAACTACCTACAACACCATTGCCATGTCAATTATAAAAGAAGAAAAATGGCGGTCCATAACTATTCATCAAAGCCAAACATAGTTTATTTTTAACGAACCAAAGGACCTAAACACAGAAAATAATGGAAAGAAGAACAAATAAGACTTTATAAGACTTACCCGTGGCGATGCAGACGGCCGTGGTGGAATCGTAGTTGAAGCGGGGCATCGTGAAACTGCAATTATACACATTTAATGAACTAAAGAACCACAAATTATGTCACTGAAGAACCTAAAATACACTTAAAACTTCGATCATTACACTTTAAAAAGTTTTAAACCATAAAAAGTTGTTTGTTTAACATTATTTCACCTCGTCGGCGGTAGTTGTTGAGAGCAAACCTATGTTAGTCGGTTCCGCATTTAAATGTTTATTTCTCGGATCATAATCGTCAGAACCACAAACATTTTACATTATTTTGTTTAACTAAAGTGTCTAAGTGATATATAATGAAGGTACTGAAATTAAAGGTGTAAAAGTGATGTTATTATTGAAAAAGACTATTTGTTCATACGGTGTTTACATTCAGTGTTTTTGTTACGGCGGGTATAACTAAAATAAAACTCAACAGTAGCAGTGACTTTCGGTTGTGTCAATCATCGGCATCACCCAACTACTTATTTCGTCACACCGCTTAAGCACAACGTTAGCGCGGTTGCGCTAGAACTGGATTTTTACACCGGCGTTTTCGAGAGGTTCCAAGTTCAAACCTCGGCACAGGAAATTTANTAGTGCAGCGCCCCTAGCGGCTACTTACAAGAAACGAAATCTTCATAGAGATTTTTGACGTACTTGCTAGCGAGCACACCTAACATGGTAACATAACTAACTCATGGTAGGTACACTGATGATATTATTAACGCGCTTTTGTCTTCATTAGTCAAAACACGAAGGCAGACCTAGTTAATTAACCGAAATTTAATACAGGCTGGAAGCCTAATAATCCTTAATATCCATGGTGAGTCACACTCCCATGGTGTTGGTGATGTCATCGACCGAGGGAGGGTTTGCCAAATTTTAGGGTGCAGCCGAATTAGCATTAGTTTCCAGGAATAAAGTAATAAGTATTTTAAATGGCCTGTCCTGCGGTTTTCATTTAATGGTAGGTATGGCTGGGGTTTGTGAAATATTTGAAAAAGGCTGACAATAAAATAATATCCTTGGAAATTCTTACACTGCGCCATCTAGTCCCAAACTAAGCAGACAATAGTGGCTGAGTCAAGGCAAGAGTAAATAAGCACTTACAGAGCAGATAATGTACCACCCACAGCATCTCACTTAACAAAGACCCTACCACCTGCGTCCACACCAGATCCCTCCTTCCTAGTTATGACGCATTGCAGGAGTACATAAAAACTGTTAAGCCGAATTTCGCCATAACACAAATGTTGACCAACCACGGCTACCACAAATCTTACCTGCATAGGTTCCATATAGTCGCAGATGATCACTGCCCCTGCGACAATCAAACTCCTCAAACATGGAAATACCGGTGTGATTTAAATGAATTTGGTATCAATTTAAAGTTAAAAGTTTAATCTTTAAAATGGTGCTACTTTTTTTGTTACTAACAAATTGGTTAGTACATAAGATCGCGTGGAAACAACTTCATGTAAGTGATTCCATACTTTTGCTCGCAAGTGTAGTATACCCGACCATAAATTTTGGCAGAAACCATACCAACCATAATCAGTACAATGTTTAGAAAAGAAAGAATCCTGTACGTCTGCTTTCGCTGCGGCTTCAGCTGAGTTTAGCATAAAGGACTACTCTATGAAATTAAAAAGTACCTTCTAGCACACTTTACTACCTGCTGATGGATTCCTATCTCAGTGACAGACAGTTTTAAATCAAACTCGGTGACAAAATCTTCTCTTTTTAGCTGCAGAGCTGGAGTACCCCAGGACTCTGTACTTGGTCCGATACTCTATAATTTAACATCTACTAGTAAAGTAGCCCAGACACCAGAAAGACACATTGCTGCAATCAACCTGCTTAAAATCCTGGACCTTAGGATGACATGGAAAGACCATAAATATAAATCAAACAGAACTGAATATAATATTCCACCGACAGTCAGCTAATCCAACATTAACTATGTGCCTCCAAAGAGCTCACAAATACATGTTAAGGGTACTTTTATCGGCACATTGGTACGCTCGCCTTTAGGAAATACACGAGAACCTGATCTCAGCCAAACCCGCTATCCAAATATCAAAGTATCTATGATCAAGAGAGCTAATTTACTAGGGTAAACCACTACTCTAGTGGCTCAAACCCCAACCAACTGCAAATTACCTGATTACTCTTGACGACAGATACTAAAAAAGCAGATTTAAAAAAAATACCTAATGAACAAAGGTCAAACAAGGTCACGCCGCCGACGCCGCCGCCGCCGAGGTCAAAAAGTCGGCGCGCCGCCGCCGGCCAATTTTATATCGGCGCCCACCTCTAGTGCAGCGCCCCTAGCGGCTACTTACAAGAAACGAAATCTTCATAGAGATTTTTGACGTACTTGCTAGCGAGCACACCTAACATGGTAACATAACTAACTCATGGTAGGTACACTGATGATATTATTAACGCGCTTTTGTCTTCATTAGTCAAAACACGAAGGCAGACCTAGTTAATTAACCGAAATTTAATACAGGCTGGAAGCCTAATAATCCTTAATATCCATGGTGAGTCACACTCCCATGGTGTTGGTGATGTCATCGACCGAGGGAGGGTTTGCCAAATTTTAGGGTGCAGCCGAATTAGCATTAGTTTCCAGGAATAAAGTAATAAGTATTTTAAATGGCCTGTCCTGCGGTTTTCATTTAATGGTAGGTATGGCTGGGGTTTGTGAAATATTTGAAAAAGGCTGACAATAAAATAATATCCTTGGAAATTCTTACACTGCGCCATCTAGTCCCAAACTAAGCAGACAATAGTGGCTGAGTCAAGGCAAGAGTAAATAAGCACTTACAGAGCAGATAATGTACCACCCACAGCATCTCACTTAACAAAGACCCTACCACCTGCGTCCACACCAGATCCCTCCTTCCTAGTTATGACGCATTGCAGGAGTACATAAAAACTGTTAAGCCGAATTTCGCCATAACACAAATGTTGACCAACCACGGCTACCACAAATCTTACCTGCATAGGTTCCATATAGTCGCAGATGATCACTGCCCCTGCGACAATCAAACTCCTCAAACATGGAACCCACCTTATAACACAATGCCCACGATTCGCGTCTAAACGCCTAGATCATGAATCCATCTCTCACGCACAAAATCTGAACCCATATAATATAGTCTTATAGAAATCATTAAAAACACGAAACCAGCAACAGCTTCCACACATTCATCCATTATATAGTAAGCCATCTCAAAGAATTCAATAATTAATAAATTAACACTAAATAGCCCGGAAAGACAAACACTGCCTTGCTCTCGGAGTAACCCATTAGCTCCGATAGTAAGTGCAAACCGATAGCACTTCAACAAAAAAAAAAAAACATCAGGTGCGATTGCGGTCAAATATCTGGCACTGCTTTTTCGCACCAATTGTTATTCTTGCTAACATTATTATCTCAAATCAGTGGTAAGATTTAAATGAAACAGGACCGTCGAAGCCTTATTTGAATAAGTATAAACTTCTCAAAAAACCTAATTTTATTTTTGCAAGTAGGCTTTGCACTTTTAAACATCCCAGTACTAATCCAATTACTTATTTATTGTGTGGAAGTAGGTAAGTAAGTGAATCTACTTACACTTGACCTGGCGAAAGTTTACATAAACCGTATTTAAATTCAGTCTGTCCCTTGCTAGTAATTAGCAGCTTGATACATGGACATTATGTACGTGAGTAAAATGAATTAATTAGAAATCTGAATGGGTAGACTATTGTTTTCGTGAAACATTAAAATGTTCACTTTCTCATAGCACTTTCTCTGTTCGCAGATCTTGTGGTTATTGCCAAATGGAGGAAAAAGTGCTTTTAGTGGAATATTCCGTCTTTTGGTCTTCTTATACATAATGTATTACGGACTCGTAGGACTGACTTAATATACCTACCTACTCGTACATTACAGGGTCTCGCAAAGTGAGCACTTCACAAAATGCGCAATTTTCTATACTTATTTGAAAGCTGAAGAGTTTGATCTGAGGTGTGCGCATTTTGCGAAGTGCACATCTGCGTCTGACCCCCCTCCACAGGTGAAAAGTTTCTGTCGGTGGATAGTCCGTAGTTAGGGTTGCCAGGCGTCCGGCTTTAGCCGGACATGTTTGGTTTTTTACGGTCTTGTCCGGCCAAATATTGTCTTGTCCGGCTTTTTATTTGGACCTGGCAACCCTATTCATAGTGGAAAACGCCTGTCGTCGTAACACACAAATGCGAACCATTCTGTCGGCGAAACGTCCATAGACGAAACATTCTGTCGATGAATCTCTCAAAAACGAAACGTTATTGGTGATCAGTCCAATGGAGAAACGACTGTCGAAGAACGCTTGCAGAATCGCAGAAACCAGCGTTTCAGGCAGGTATAGGTAAATTTATTGCAAAAGCACATCTAAAACCACTACATAAGGTGCAACAACATACAGCTTGATATGCCGTACAGCTGTATCATAGACAACGGCGATGTTCAGATCCGTTGCTTTGTAGCGCGTTTATTTATTGCGACTTCCTCCATAACTGCATTGCATTGACGGCGCATGCGTGTCAACGCATATAGCGAGCTAGGGCTGTCGACCATGGACGTATTTTCTTTAATAAGTTATGTAGGTACATAAAACCAAAATGATATTAATGAATAATAACCTCATGCAAAACTGATGATAGCTAGCCTTGAATTCCAGTAAAGATGTGGCACTTTAATACAATAAAACTGTTATAACCAAGGTGTACTTTTCTGGATACAAAAATTGATTTGATTTTAACGTGAACTTCTTGAGAAAATTTGCTGAATATAACGGTTCACTTTCCCATCAAGAAGTAAATGGGTGTTTATGTATAGGTACTTGAAGAATAGAATTCACATTGATTTTTGTTTGCAATCAGTCACCATTAGGCAATTGAAAGCTTTTTGCTACACGTAAAAAGTAGACACCTCAACTAGGTTACTAATTTTTAAGCACCGTATTTAGTTATAAGATCTTTATGTACGCTTAGTATGCAAATAAATATAATGTATAAATATGAATACCAAAAATTAAGCTAAAAACTAAAGTATGTGTCTAAAGGGAGCCCGCTCAGTTTTAACTGTCTCGTTAAACTGATATTACTTCCTAATCAACAATAACTATAAAACCGTTAGCTAGTAGTTAAGTACCAGCCCTGTATCATAATGAACTGTTATGGGCTATGGCGTAAAAAGGAAGGGCCCTAATTAGGACCGAGCGGCAAAACAGTTAGTGCCCATATGGAAACAATGTGAAAGTCATGACAAGGTGTATGTAGATGACATAATTAATGGTTTAAGGGTAGGTAAACCCAACATTGATGAAACAAACGCTGGCCGTAACAGCGTATTACACTTGAAAATTTCGACGGGTTCTTCAGTGTCTAAGTAACTCAGTTGAAAGAGCAGTCGCCCGGCAAGCGGAAGGTCGTGGGTTCAATTCCCGCATTAGGCAGTTCGATTTTTTTATGTTATTTACAATTTTAAAAATAATAATTAATGATATTGTGTAAAATTTCGCATTCATGTTAGTTAATTAACTCTCTTGGATTCAGAATAGGAATTTTAACTTTACTTTATATCATTACTATTATCATACCATGCTAGCGATATCCAGTAGTAAGCGATATCCAAGAGTAACTCCAATTTTTGCTATTAAAAAAATGGCTATCAGTCAGCCATCTGAAAGAGCTGACCAATATGTATACTCAGTTTTGCCAAAACTGGAGTTACTTACTGCTGTGCTGATATCTCTAGCACTGCAGACTAGATTTCTTGCCAAAAACATAAACATGAATTAAAAGTTATAATAACCATTGCCCTTATTTTAAATTTATCTCTATCTCTATGTTAAATTCACCTCGATTCATTGGTTTAACAGTGGAACGATAGACAAAGTCACTTTTATGCTAGTAACTATACTCGTAGATAGGGTTGCCAGGCGTCCGGATAAAGCCGGACATAGTTAGGCTTTTTGATCGCGTGTCCGGCCAAAATAACCGATGTCCGGCCTGTCCGGCTTTTTATGTGGCTGCCGCGCCAGGCGAAAGTCGAGCCACAGAATAAGGCACGCACGCATCAGGACGTTAGGCAACCGATGATGATAGTACTCGTCAGCTCCCTAAGTGCCCAACCCCCCCCCCCCCGTCGCATGTCCGGCTTTCAGGGTAAAATGTCCGGCCAAATGAAGCACATAGTCCGGCTTTTGTGTTTTTGGACCTGGCAACCCTACTCGTAGATTAGGATCTATNTCAGGGTAAAATGTCCGGCCAAATGAAGCACATAGTCCGGCTTTTGTGTTTTTGGACCTGGCAACCCTACTCGTAGATTAGGATCTATCATACAAAAGGCTGCACTGATAGCGACAAGCACCGCTAACGTTGACTTGAGATTAAGATCGTGACTTGGCATAAGCTTGCAGCTGGCCAAGTGAAATAAGTTAGCAACAATAGGAAAAGCCAAGTATAAAATGGGGCTGAAGATGGAATCTGGTATTATGACAAAAGGCATGCTTAATCGAAAATTATGTAGCTTAACTTGATAAATCAGTAAAAAAGAAACTGTACATTTTGTGTAAAAGAATAACCACATTGTCTGACCATACATTTAGTTTAACGGGATGTTAGGGCTTGTTCCCACGGAGTCATCCCGTTTTTTGCAGGATCTGTTTTTTAGAGTTACCCGTTTGGTAAATTGGTAATCACCGATCCGTTCGAATTTGTAATCCGAATTTCAAACACACATAATGACTGTTCTCGTGAGTTTCGCGGGATCCTGCATTACTGTTTCCAGCAAAACTGGATAGCCATGGGAACGTGCCCGTATACGATGAGGAAATCCTTAGGGGAGGCTTTTGTCCAGTGGTGGACGACATTTGGTTGATACGAAACATAAGGCCAAGTCAACAAAGAAATCTCCAACGTCGAGCTATTGGAACACTGCGGCAGACGAGGCGAAGAGGATCGGCAAGACTTGGAGCGAGATCAAACGCGAAGCTCTAGACCGAACGTGATGGAGGACTGTTGTGGATGCCCTCTGCCCCATCTATGGGACATACTAATAGGGCCTTAAGTCAAGTAAGTCAAACATAAGGCCAAAGTTACATTTAATCATCATCATTTCAGCCACAGGACATCCACTGCTGAATATAGATATAAGGATTTACACAGTGGTAGCGGCCTGCATCTAGCGCCTTCCAGCTACCTCCATGAGGTCGTCGGTATATTCAATACATTGAGAATAAAAAGAACATCCAAAAAACACCACTAATATCTAAATTGGTTATTATTATGAAAAAACGCAACATACGCAATTAGCGTTAATGTGGACATACTTCACATAGAATATAGTAATAATAACTATAGCTAAAGGTGAAGGATTGGTCAAAGAAATCAATCAAGATAGTTTCCACTTGAATGAACGAGCGCTCGCGTGGAAACAAAATGGTATCGTTATCGCTAGACGAAAGCGAAAGTCGAATAAGCTATGAAGATTACACGCTATTTGATTATCTGAACTTATATGTATTTTTTTTAAACTCTTAATAAGAACATAAATGAAAGTTCAAAGATAAAAATGATGCTCGTTTGTTTTTGTATAGCAAAATATTAAAAAAAATACACATTTTGATGTGTACGAATAGTTTTCCATAATTATTTTGTCGTTCTGTCATCCTCTTTGCTAAAATAGTAAATCCTCTTTGCTCTCGAAAAGTGTAGGTGAAATAGGTAGATTGTGTAAACACAGATTGTCATTTGTTTAAAAATAAATACAAAGAAGGAAATTTTTTTTTTTTGTCTGTCTGTCTGTCTGTTACGCTTTCCCGCTTAAACCTCGCAACCGATTTTGATGAAATTTGGCATAGAGATAGTTTGAGTCCCGGGAAAGAACATAGGATAGTTTTTATCCCGGTTTTTGAAACAGGGACGCGCGCGATAAAGTTTTTCTGTGACAGATAAAATTCCACGCGGGCGAAGCCGCGGGCGGAAAGCTAGTATATTATAGTGTAATTACGTGGCTGTCTGTGGAATTGTGGAAAACCTTGGAGGAGGTCTTTGTCCAGCAGTGGACGTCATTTGGCTGAAACGAACGAAGGAACGAACGTGGCTGTCTGATATGTTTAGCAAATAATCTTGTAGTAACAATAATTACACCTGTAACCAAAATTTTATCATACCATGTTCCGGTTTAGGTAATAAAGTTTTAACTAAAATACATTTCGTTTACGACTGTGTGATGGATGACAGTCAAATAAAACTTAAAATAACTATTATACATATCTTTGTCTTTGAAGATATTTTATTTACTTACATCAGGAGTTATTAAATCAGAAATAAAACTTATAATAACTACTGTAATGTAACTAAATATTAAATAAATGTTCGTTATCTTACAACCTAATTAAAAATGCTATCAAAACAAAACTAGTTTAACCTTTCTGTTAAACAAAACGATCTGGTGCATCTTCTACCTATTTTTACCCGACTGCAGAAGTGCAGATACTGTGGTTATGTTTTTAAACGGTTTTATTAAGCTTGTTCCACTTATATCACTAATGTTTTAAAGAGGAAAGATTTGATTGTATTGAATAGGCTACCAATCGATAAACATACAGCAGTGGACGTCCTATGGCTGAAATGATGATGATGTTTGAATAGGCACCTAAACTAACTGGACCGATTTGAAAAACTCTTTCATCTAATCCTATACATTATTTACTTTACATACAAATACATACATTACTTCTTTGTACCTTGGCATACAACTAATGCATGCCACTACTCGACCGTGTCAAATTAAAATCTTTTAAAAATTAGGCATTAACTTTTTATAAATTATGCAACATTAATTATTCATTTATAAACCTAATTAATAACGGAAGACTATTAACTATTATGATGCGAAGCACTTTTACTTGTTTGTGTTTAAACCAGTGACCGAGACTGCATCTACTTCCGACTGTTTTGCATGCGCGCACGCAACTCGATTGCAACAGAGATTTGAATGATAAAACATTAGCAAAATTTAAGACCTTTCTCCTTTTTCATCATTTCAGCCATAGGACGTCCACTGCTGAACATAGGCCTTCCCCAATGATTTCAATTTTGACCGGCCTGCATCCAGCGCCTTCCTGCTACCTTTATGATATCGGTCACCTTGTGGGTGGACGTGGGATCCCACGCTGCGTTTTCCAGTACGCGATCTTCACTTCAGAACCTTTCTGCCCCATCGGCCGTCAGTTCTGCGTACTAAGTGCCCTGCCAATTGCCGCTTCAGCTTGCTAATCCGTCGGACTATGTCAGCGAATTTAGTTCGTTTACAGATCTCCTCATTTCTGATTCGATCTTGTTAAGAAACACCGACAAGCTCATTCCATATCTCGCTGTGCAACCTTTTTTTAACCGACGAAAACGGAGGAGATTCTCAATTATTCTCCTGCTCCCTGCTAGGGAGGCTGCATGTTTTGCTGGGAATGCTGGGATATGGTTTCCATTCAAATATGAATGACGAACGCTAATTATATCACAGCTAAGAATGCGTGAGCCAATTGCAACAAAACAACGTTGTTTATTTATGATTTCTTCAATAGATGCATTGTTAGCTCGGAGAGATTGTAAACTCATTGTCATGAACATCAGCCTTAGGTCTATTAATTTCTGATGATCTAACTAGCCGTTTAGGCAGACGGCTTGCAGTTTTATTGTAGACTTTTATATTATTACGTAAAATAATTGTGAATACGGGACTATTCCCACCTCTCGTTCCCACCGCTACAACTTTGCCCACTCTAAGATTCTAGAGCAGATTTTTGTTGATTTGGTGTTTAATTTATTAATATACATCGAAGGTGGGCACAGTTGCCGGAAGAAATCATATTTAAAAATTCAAATTAGCGACTTGGCCCGTGTACCAAGGTAAAATTGGATCAAGTCGCTGGAAGACTCCTCCTTTGTAGCAGCAAGGATCTTGTCTGCTGTCATTTAAACATTATCGTTTTGTAGATCAAAGTTAATATTTCCGAATACCCGACGTCAAGCGAGTTTTTGAGAAAGTCAGGTCTGAACAACATTTCTCTGGCGTGATAGCAACCCCGCCTTGAGGTCATTGACTGCATACAATTCACAAAATACAGTCACATTTTACTTTATTTACTACAACTTACTACAAGGTCTGTTCAACGTGTTACCTATGTCTGTCTCTTGTCTTAAAGTTGGCACTTGCGAGTATGTTACGACTGGCAACAGAGTAAGTTTATTCCCAAAATCATTAGAGTTGGCAAAAAAGTGGACATCATAGCGTCAGTGTTTAGACCTTATAAAAAGTATGTCACATGAGGTGTCAACTACCCAATTTGACCCGAAGGTGTAGATTCTATGATGAAAATGCTATTCACTCCTGCTTTGAAGGTCGTGAGGAATTTATGGGCGAAATCTATGACCAAAAGAAGATTGATCTTCTCCAAAAAGTCAGCAATCCTTGCAAGACCTCTGCAGGTATGGTCTACAGACAAATTACTTTGTCACAGATTACCTCATTTTAAAATAGTTAACTTACTTGATGACGCCATCTTCGATGTAGACGTCAGCGTCTTCCATGCCGTCATCGTTGACGACCCTTCCATTTTTGATGAGGAGACGGTTTTGGGAGCTCTGTGAACAAAGAAAGNTGGTGAAACCATTTGCGCCATGTTTAATGACTACTTTCAATCGGCATTTGAACCCAGAACTTGTGGCTTGACTTCATCCACTCTTTTGGAGAGTCAGGGTGCAGTATCCGTTGGCTCCATTGAGCTCTCTCCCGAGCTTGTCGAGAAGTACTTGAAAGGGCTAGATATAAATAAGGGTAGTGGCCCGGATAATTTGCCTCCTTTCTTCCTTAGAATGTGTCATCGCTACCTTGCTCTTCCGATTTATTTACTTTTTGACTTATCGTTAAAAACGGGTGAAATGCCTAGTAGATGGAAGCAGTCCTTTGTCGTTCCTGTCTTTAAATCCGGCAATAAACATAATATTCAGGNAAAGAAAGGGTTAAATTAGAAATGTTGACATTAACCTTGAAAAACTTATCATAGGTCTGTGTTATGCCTTTGCTATATTATTGTAGTGATAAGTAAATAAGATTTCTTATCACGAAACAATTGTCACAATCTAGATTATCGCTGCAATCGATATGCAGTATCGCGAACCGTTCGCGATTGCAATAAAATAATCTAATCAGACGGTTTCTTTTGTCCTTTCCTTACAAGGAATCAAAAAAGATTGCATTCCTCGATCTTCTTTACCGGTTTTAGACCAAACTCCTTTCACAGTTTATTAATGACAGAGAATGCCAACCCAAATTCGAATTCCGAACTCACTTTGATGTTGATTCCGGATATCGGGGTGTTCTCGGTCATTTCGAAAATTCAAATTTGAAAATTTAAACTTCGAATTCGCGTTCCACGGCAGTATGGCGGCCGCCGCGCCTCGCACGGGACACTGACTGGAAATGCGTGTCCTAAAATAGAAGGTAAGCACTCCCCTCGCCTGCCGTAATGTTTTCACGACAAATATAAAATGATTAGACTTGGCGCGATAAATAGGTGTGAACCGTGGTGCTATTTTTGCGGCATGATTTATTATTTTGAAGATACAGGATTCAAATTCATTCCAAGTCCAATCCTTAAAGTTATTTTATTCTTCCTGTGCGTGACAGAATTCTGAGTTTCTACTTCTAGCGAACAACCCCTTACTTTTTATGTTTTTTGGTTTAAGTTGTTTTATTTTTTCAGAAACTTATCCACTAATTCTCAAGGAAAAAAATAACCGAAAGTTACCGTAAATGGAAAAGAGTCATTTCTACCATCCAATTTCCTGTAATTTTCTATTTTCTTACGATAGCACACGACACAACATGCTATAAAGATGTCAGAAAAACTGATACGGCCATGATAGCGAGACGGCTAGGAAAACCGGAACGAGGGAAAATCGGGAGTTATGATGTACACAGTGCAAGAACGAGAATTACAGAAAGACAAGTTTGTACGGACATTGGGTAAACATCAAGGTAAATAAATAGTAAATCATATCTTATAATCGTATTTAGTGTTATTTTGCGCCATCATAATTATGTAGGTAGACTGATAAGAGAACTAACGAAATAGCTATTATGTATGTATTATACAGTGTGAGTCACGATAAAGTACACATATGAAAATAGATAGACCTATTTTTATCGACAAAAAAGAAGTCAAAATTTTATTGATTTAAAAAAAAATTATAGATTTTTTTTCTTCCGATTACTTATTGCAAAGAAAACGTAATAACTTTTAAACTAAGAGGTATATCCTGATAAAATAGAATAAACAGTAATAATGCTAAATAGCAGGCGATACTAAAAAAATGCATAAAATTCTCAGAAAATGCCAACAAATAATAAAAAAAATATACTTTTTGGGCCGTAGGAGTTGGTGAATTACTCTAGCTAGATTACAGACCAAAAACAGAATACATACATACAAGCTTTCACGTTCCTACTCATTCCATTTGTACTGTGGCAGGTTTAATACGGTACACATCAAGCCCTGTGCACGGTAATACTATCTATACAGTATTCCAACTCGGCCATATTTTTTAAATAAATGTCAACAGCCCCGCGGTACGTCACGGTATGACAACATGCGATAGGGCTGCCCACCTACAGTACCCATTGTAATTACATCTGTCTACTTAGAATTTCTATCTAGTTTTGTGATAGTATTTTTTTTTTATTTAGACAAACAAAATACTTTGTGAATGGAATAGGATAAAAATTAAAAATGCGTGTTGTTTTGTGTTAGTAGATTTAATTTAAAAAAATATACTAAAATAATTTTGAATCTACTAATCATAATGAGTACTTAACGACCTGTTACTTTAATTTCAGGCGGATGAATTCGTGGGCAAAAGCTGTTTAATACAATATAATTTTTATTTCAAACCAAACTGACTGAAAATGACCATTTTTGTCTGTTAATAACTTGTTTTTGACAAATTTGACCGTAAATGACGGTAGTCAAATTCAATCACCTTAGTCATTTTCAATACTAACTAGGCCATCGACGTCGGCACATTCGCGACACCCCTAACCCTAACTTTTGGATTTCGACCGCGTCCCGAGATTTGAAATTCGAAGGAAAGCTCGCGTTTTGTCGGTTTATATGAGGTTATAATACTGTATGATATTATTACCGTGCCCTGTGGTATCTTACATAGTTGTCATAAGTAGTACTTTGCAACAAAACTGTATAGTCTGATTTGCTCTCGACTGTTATTCTACTTTCCCACTTACGTTTCATTTCATTGAACTGTCAATACAATCCAACTGTTCTGTAAGAAATGCAATTAAAGTGATTGCATGTGAAGCATTACTTTTTACAGTTATTACGTTACAATGATCATCGTTCAATGCCGTTCATTGGCGTGTCTTTGACTTATGTAAATTTTATCGCAGTTTTTGTTTGTTATGTAAATAATTTTAACCTTTGTCTTTGAGATAATTATAGCTTATACAAACAATGTGTATGAACTATCGTGAAATTGAAGCAGCAAGGGTTCACTAGATGATTTTTTGCTGAAAATGAAACTCTTTCGCAAAAGCAACAAAATATACGAATTCTAACTTAAAGGAAACATTTTTTTAAATTAGGATTTAGTTAATTAAGACAGTGTTTTTAAGGAAGTTTTATCGTGCTTAGTGCGATAAATTATATTAAAAATATTTTTCCTCAGCGGCCACGGATTACTTGGAATTTGATATTATTTTCCCAGCAAAGATTTTCTTCGGACTTACTACAATAATGTTTATATTGTAATACAGCGGTTTGTGTTTACGTTACTAAAAGCCGTCGGATCTAGTTTCTATTTATACTCCGGGGAAAGTGTAGTACATTCTATCCTACTAATATAATAAATGTGAGGATGGATGGATGTCTGTTACTCTTTCACGCAAAATCTACTGAATGGATTTTGATGAAACTTTATAGTATTATTTTTTTAGATATCAGAATAACATAATAGAGTACAATTCATAACTATATTGAGTTAATTTGTCAAATGACAAGTGTCATCAAGTAAGTCGGTCTTTCTATGATAATCTGAATCGCACGCGGACAAAGTCGTAGGCAAAAGCTAGTTTATATAGATAGATATTAGAACAGGATAAACCCTCCGAGAATATCCATCATACGACCCCGTTTAGGATTGTCCATAGTTCATTGAATGAAATGCTTCAACAATGGTCGAACTTGACCATTGTGTCGTTGTGAGCATTTACATACTGTTTTGGCTTGCTGATGTCATTCTAAGCCATCAATAATCTGGCCTTGCTTTTTGCAGATGTTTATTTATTTATGTGGATGTACAGTAAATAAATAATGCTCAATAGTTATTGCACAAGCATAAATGATAAATTGATCCTACAATGACTTCAGGTAACTACCACTAAAATAAGCAGTTATGGCTACTATACGTTATCAACAAATATGCTAAATAAAAACCAAATTATGTCTACTAATACAAACGTTTGGCGCTGCGTGTTAACAACAACATTTGCCCCTGGCAAGAATCGAACCCTTAATCGCAATTAGAGGCGTAGACCGCAACTATCCCATCAGACCAGGTGGCTGCCATTCCACACTATAATCAATATAATTGAGAGCACTATTGTTTTAAAATCGCAATTATGTTACAATATTGTTAGAAAATAGCACCTTCGAATATAGGTATTAATTAAAATGATTGTTAATTGTTGTAAAGTTGTTTACATAACGGAACATTGGTACCTAACAATATGGTACGATACTGATAACACTGCATTATTGATTGGGGTCGCCACAGTACAGGTGAACTTAGTAGGTCTATTCTTTCACAAAATTGTATCCGGTATTTTTTACGGTTAGGGTTGCCACTTGTAATTTAATGATAATACAATATTCCAATTCGTTAGTAACTATAAAGTAATAGGTGTGCATGCATGTAACGTAGGACAACAAATCAGAGTTACATTTCCATACAACTTGATGCTTACAACTGTCAATGACAGTGATCTCTCTTGCTGCTGCAAGGCGGCGCACCGGCGCTAGAGTCGAGCTGTTTGAGGTCGCACAAACATCAAACAGACAGTGTTAGTCACACAGTCAATGGGAAATGTCACGCTCTCATACTGAAACCACTACGCTGAATATCAGAGGCTTTAAATTAGCTTTACAATGGTTATAGCATGGTTTATTGAGGCATTGTATTCTTTAATTGATGTGCATTTCAACGATGATAACAATTTAATTCAGAAGTCTGACCTGACCTTCAGGATGCAAGTGATGCGACAAACAACAATTCAATATGATCTTTATTGTCTTCCACTAGGGTTGAGTGAGCGAGCATACTTACGTAGGTATATGCTTATTATGGCACCATATTTACAAGATTAAAACAGGAAAACCATATCGTAAAGCTTGTAACGGACACGATTTTTAAGAGCATTCATAACAAAATCACACCACAAAATTAAACTTGAACAAATGTTGTGAAACCAATCGCAAATACAAGTATAGCTGACAGCACAGGAACGTAAACATTGCCATCTTATTTAGTTGCAATAAGTGCGATTTTCGAATAAAATGTGTAGTTTGATGACTGTACAACACTTTCTCTAGAACAATCTAAATATATCTCACCATATCCAGATAAACGTGCGTCCAGTTTCGCACTATACACACTACTGACTACTGAGAACCGATAAACTTTACGATACGATATAAAATCTTACTTGTTTATGAAACCCGTATTCTGAAACCGCGCTCGAAACTCGATTTAAACTCAAAATAGAGAAAGCCTTTGATTGGTCCAAATAATTATAATAGTTGAGCCAATCACAGGCTTTTATATCTATTCTTGAGATCCGATTCTTAGTTTTTAAGCTTGTACTAATAACGAGATCCCATTTTTTTTATGTGACAGGAATGTTTTTATGTGTTTTGTGTGATTAATGGACCTCTTTCTGTTATCTCAAAAAGGATAATTTATTTAGTTGTAGGAATTAACTAACATATTTCCAAACGTTAAGTTAAACTTTGTAAAGTGCCTAAATAATGACAGTGAAATCGTAATAACACTGCTACTATCTTATCATAGCTGTCAATAAGCGAAGGTGATAGATGAAAGTAAAAAAAACGATCTTTTATGCATTTTCTAACATTAATTTGCTAATTAACAGCCACGTAACTTCCTAATGAAAGCAAATAAATGTTTATAAATATCACAATAAATATTAATTAAAAATACTGCATTCTCATCTTCCTAATTGACTTCCCTATCAGGTAAAAAAGATGCAATCAATTTAAACTCCTTTCAAAATTAAAAAATTGAGACTTTTTTTTAAAAGAATCTCCAAAACCTTTATGTTTTAGTAGGTAGGTAAATATCTGATCTATAGTTATGCGATAATGCAGGAAATTAATCTTTATTTCGTATTTTATTCAGATTATGAAACCTTTTAGCTACCTACCATTGTAGATGTCCTATCAGACCAGTCAGATAGATACTAGAAGATAATAATGATAATCTGTCCAATTTCAGATTTATTGAAGCGAAAATAAAATTGAATGCAAAATACCACAACAACGAAAATACTGGCAATGACATAACATAACTTTTATTGCAGACGTTTGTCACAACAATACGCGGCGTGTGACTAAACCAACTAAACACCTCAAGATAATATCTAAAGTGGCCGAGCAAATATTGTGAGAAGTGGGTTACGTTTGGGCTTTGGCGGACATGACACAACCAAGCAGATAAGTTCAGTATTACGGGACTATTCCCACCTCTCGTTCCCACCGCTGCAATTCCTGTGTAGCCAGGATCTTCAGCTTGACCGCCAATAAAACCCAACCAGTGAATGTCAAGTTTGTCCCGAAGGAAAGTTAAGCTGTCATTGGATCCAGATAAATTCAGTATTTGTGACCTCTTCGGAAACTGACTATGACGTGTCAAATGATAAACGGAAAGAAAAGTTGTTCTTTGGATCATAAGTTCTGCTAATTGTGATTTTTTGTAACTTCAATAACATACTCTCTCTAAATGTCTTCCTTCAGTTATAAACTAACGTTTTGCGATATTCCGGCGAATGTAATAGACCGTTTAATGCAGAGTAAACCTACTGCTTCCTCTATGCATTATGACAGTGTGTTTTTGCACTTAAATATTTGAAAACATTGCGAAAGGAGCAAATGGAGAAGTGCATGAACGAAACAAAATTGTAGATTCTGTTAGTCTGACTTACTTTGTTTTTCTTGTTTGATTTCAGAAGCCCTTGTTAACTTATTTCAGTGGGTAGAGAAGTAACTTTTTATTTTGTATCTTTTATGGTACATACCACACAACAGTCAAGCTAGAGTAGACATTGTGGCATCTAATGAAATTGTATTATGTAATATGGGTTATGTGTACACACTACATACAACACGTCAAGCTAGAAATTGTGGCATCTTATGAAATTGTAGTAATATAGGCGTTAGAAAGAACACTGCCTATCTCACTGCATCGAGCTGCAATGCATTTATATCAAAGAGATAGATTCCAAAATGCTAATGAATGGAATTAACATTATGACACAAAAACAGACACCTTTGAGAGGAAAACTTTATGACAATATCTGGAATATGTATCTTTTTAAAAAAGATTGAGTAATGGAAATGTTTTCGTCAATATACCGCTTACGAAAACGTGTAGGCGGATGGCACACTGCTGACGATTGAATCATACTTTGATGCAACTGTTATATCAATAATATGAAAAATAAATATAAGATGAACGTGAACTTACGTTTCATAATTTTACTGTACTTACTAGGTAGTTGTGTGCTATGGTCAGGGATATGATCGGTGTTTGTTTATGAGATCGAATCAGAAATGTGGAGATCCGTAAACGAACTAAAGTCGCGTACATAGCTCGATGATTAGCAAGCTGAAGTGGCAATGGGCAGGGCACATAGAGGCAGAAAACATTAGAGAATACAAAAAGTAAAATTGTGAAATATGTACATCTAAATTAGCAAACTACAAACTCAGAATCTCTGAAAACTTAGTTTCCACTAAGTGCATGGGATGACTCAGGCGAACCGCAGCATTCTATCACGTCTATGGGGACATTCCTCCCTTGATTTATGGGATGAAGGGTAAGTTACCAGTCAGGCAGACTATCCCCCAATCAATAGATTTGTCTGGATGCACTCTTTGAAACTTTCAATTACATAGAACATTTATCTGAATCTAAAACTAAATGCGCTATGGTATATCAAGAGGATTTTGGCTGAAACCATAGACTACCACTTGACGTTAAATTAAAGTTGGTATTTCAATCTTTAGAAGCTTGAATTGATGAAACGCGAAATCCGTTCTGCGGGATCTAGAAATGCAGGACACTGCAAGCAAACGGGATACGATAATATTAAAACACGTATACAAACGAGATCCTGCAAAAAACGGGATGTATCCCTCCGTGGGATCAAGCCATAAGCTGCCAAGAAGTATCGGTTCATCCAATTTTATTTAGACTAGTCGCTGGTCACTCAAAAGCGGTTAAAACAAACACTGGAAGTGGTTTGCTGACGTATACCATCGCATCACTATCGGGCCACTTCACATGACAGTGTGATATTAGCCCATCACACAATGGACATTGTTACAGAATGCCCATCATTTCTCGAATAAACCTCAAAAGAGAAAGGAAGCAGGATATACGTTTACGCGCCATCAAGGCGCCATCCAATGCATCCGATGTTCTCTACTTTTGAATCAGTCTGTAAAAAATCTACAATCTGTAAAAAGGTGAGATTTGCCAAAAGTGTTCATTTTTGGCTAATATGTACGTTCACTCCGAACGAAGTATTCTATTGTGATAAACCCAATCCTAATGTCCGAGTAAACGTTGATACAAATCACACTTCATAGTTAAATTAATTAAGTTGGCTAATAAAGTTTGTCTATGGTGTCGGTCATTTTGATTAGAATTCAAAAATGGAACAACACTTCCATACCTACCTAACCTACTGTATGTTTTTCTACTGTAACCTCGACATGGTGTCTGGCCAGTCCATCACGCGTAAACCTAACAATCAATTTTAATCCTTATCTAGCTGAAGATAAAGAGAGTAATGGTGCATCTAAGTGACCCCCACGCAAAACTGAATAGGCGACGACGTCTAAATAGGTTGGATGACTAAGATGATGGAAACTGTATGAAAGTGGATGGAAATAGCTGTGATCCTCGTTAAATAACCTAATATAATTATTATAGCAATAAATTGGGCAGATTATTGCTGAAACATGTTCAGAAATAGCCGAAGTACTTGTATGTTCGAAGTGAACAACTGTTTTACAGCGAACATGGTAATGCAATTAAGAGTTCCTGCCATTCTTCTTATAATGGGGATTAAAATAGAAGGATACCTTCTAATGGAAGAAGATAATAAAATTGTCTCTCCCTATTTTTTTTTAACGTCAGTTAGAAGGCAAGGAACCAACAGTTCATCATATTGCATAACTTTTACTCATACTTGACAGGTTTCTGATCCTTCTGGTCCAGCGTTGCCAGACGTCCCGATTTTGGCGGGACGTCCCGATTTTTAAATCAAATTTAAATGTCCCGCGCGGGACAGGCTCGGTCCCGCTTTTCGGAGAGAGACACTTACTTCACTAAACTATTGTTTGAAACGCCATATTATTCTAAAGAATAAAACATTTTTAATTTTATTCTTTTTTTATTCTAAAGACGAATTTAACGATAGAGTAAATCTGATTTAAAATATTATTTTTTTGTTAAAATAAATTTTCTATGCCTACTTTTGCTATATATTGTCACGTAAACCTAATTTTAAGTCAAATAAAAAGATAAATATTTGAAAACCTTTGATTATAGGGGAGAGTTCGGTATATTGTACCGCCGGGTAAATTGTACCACCCTCATATTTCGTAAAGTATTTATTGAATGTCTGTAATTTTAACACTCAGCGATACACAACTAAATTCAATTAATATCGGCCATGTGATTTTTGCCGTGACAACAAACACGTGTGTTTTATTTTGAAAAGTATTTTTTCATTGTTTTCAAGTAACTTTTGACAATGCATGTTTAGTTTGTAATTTTGTTAAATTTAATCACAGGGTGTTTCTAATATATTATTTAGAAGCGTAAATTAGTGTGGATTACAATTATTTGAAACATTTTTCGGTATTTATAAGCTATATTTTTTACCGATTTTTTAAAAGCACTATCACCTAGTCGGTTAAATTGTACCACATCAAGTTGTATGGAACTTTACCAAAGGATTTTGAAGTTTTTTTTAGTAAATCATATTTTGAAGTTATAATAGCGTAGTTATGTTTGACTAACAATAAATGAAAGCAAAATACTGGCAAAGTAGATTAGGTACAAGTGTGCGTTACGATAATTGGAATTACAAAACTTGTACTCAAAATCGTGATAACGTGTAAAACAATATCGATTGTCTACGTTATTAACTACTGTTCCTTTTCGTTTCCTAATTTGTTAAGAATGTATCATATAATATTTTGCCATGGTTTTTTTATAGGCTTGAAATTTATTGAAATCCAATTTAGTAACCCTGTGGTACAAATTATCGAACCGGTTGGCTAAATTGGACCGAAGCTCTGAGCTCGTATTTTGTTGATTTGTGCTAAATATACAACAATCATATTAATTAATACTTATGAAATAGTAAGTTGAATAATTTGTCTTTTATTACATACCATGGACATTAGCAAAAACAAAAGAAAACTATGTGTAAAATGGGATTGAAAAAAACTGGTCCAAATTAGCGGACTCTCCCTTATACGTTTTTTTACTATTTCCCGCTTCTGACGGAAGAGTCCCGCTATTTTCACTCAAAAAGTACCAAAGTCCCGACTTGGCGAAAAAAAAACTGGCAACGCTGTTCTGGTCCCTTCCTTAAACTTGGAGCTTTTAACTTTGCAAGAAACAATTTCGTAATTTTCGTCAAAAACTTCCAAAGCGGATCGTGTTGTTGTGATACAAAATCGCAAGTCAATACCTACTTTATTGTTAACGTTTCAATAAGGTCAATTAATGTTGAATTTGCAATTTAAAGAAGCGTATTTAATTAGAAAGTTTTATACGTAGACCTTGAATTTACTACACAATTTTTGACTACATACCACCATAATAAAGGAGGATAATCTAGTTAAAGTAAGTAAAATATTCGGCACAGGAACTTATCTACGTTTTGCCACTACTGCTACTATTATCTATATTCTGTGGTTTAACCCATAATAATTTCTACCTTTTAAATGGGAAAGGTATTCCTACGCATTTAATGGTGGAGCCAGTGTGAAAATAAAATAACTAACGACCATGCATCGTGAAAATGCCCATAAAATTTCTCGCAGTTATAAACTTTAAGCAACCGACTCGTTAGTTAGACTGACTAAGCGGCTGGTAAAAATTTAACCGCGTTTTAACCAAGGTCTAAGTTTAACGTTTGCATAAATCATGTTTACGACCCTTTGTGCGAGGGGAAGACAGTCCCCCATGTCCGTCAAAGCGAGAATAGATTGCCACATTCTATGGGGAACTATGGGCACAGTAAAGAGACGAGTTTAGTAGCTTGAATTTGATACAGCATTGGGGGACGCCTATGTTCAGCAGTGGACGTCCTATGGCTGAAATGATGAAAATTGTACTGTCGTCGTGTCTTACGGTGTCGAATAGAACAAGTCACACACAATCACTGTACAAGTTGATTTCAGCAATTATTATATTATGACCTATTGGCAATTAATAGGAATCGCTGTAGTTTTGGATCTTGAGTAAAGGATATTCAAATAAAATTCTTTACATTAGTACAAGTAAGTAGTTTTAAGGGCAATGCACGTCCCAAAACCATTTTTGCCTAGAACCATTTGGAGAGAACATGAAGTAGAAAAAGAAATCCCGTCACTATAAAGAGGAGCATCAGTAGGTTTCATACAAAGAAGTTTTAGTGTACTTTTAATTTATTAATCAGCATCTGGGTGGTGTTATCCTNATATCTTGTATTTCTACAAGGTCTTTTACTTTTTCAATAGATTTACTGTAAATGCATCATCTGCACTGTGGTCATATTTATCGAGACGGTGCTCAACAACTGCAACTAAGTAAGTCAAAATGCGGCGAACCACGTTCAAAGCTTTAAGTAAAAAGTTTTTCAACGTTTAGTTCTTAAGCGATTATTCTATAGTGACTTTTGACTTTTTTTACTTTACTTAGGCTACTAGCTTGATTTTGTCTTTGGCGTAGATATTTCACAAGTGAAGCATGGTCTTCTTTGGTGAACATTTTCATCTTCAGTAAGAAAGAATAAAGGATTTATGTCCGAATCAAGGAACGACACTCAGGCCCAGAACAGACGGTGAAACGCAACTGCAACGACACTGCAACTGCTAGTTACTTTTGAGTTGCATCTAAGTTTCTGTCATAGCGTCCGTTGAGAAACCACACATGACGCGACCAGTTTGAAACTTTCAGTTTCAGCTTCATTCATCAGAAAGTTGCAGTTTCGTTGCAGTTGCGTTTCACCGTCTGTTCTGGGCCTCAGTTATTTATTTCTATTATTCAACACTTAGATAAGACTGAGACTAAAATCTATACTTGAGTTTGAATCGAGTAATGAGACCCAATTCAGTGCACCCTAGATGGTTCTCTCAGGAACCATGAGGAGTTTTTTAATCTGTGTCTAAGGGTTTGGCACATTGTTCAACCTACTTGTTATTCATATTAGCACTTAACATTCAAGTACCCACATGTTTAGAAACGGTAGGGCTGTTAGTACCGTCGACAGCACATCTGACTTCACTTTTTTGTGGGAAAATGACACTTATTTCAACTGTATAAGATGCTACAAAGTTTATCTTGATGTGCTATCGAATAAGGGCTTTATCGATTGTTATGATGATTACTTAACGGGAACGGTAGAAGTACTGTTCAGTAGCAGCATTAATTTCTTTAAAATCTCTTCAATGATACAACATTTTCAGATTCAGGATAGATCCTTGAAGCATACAATTTCTGAAATAAAAAGTACCGTAAAATGCTTTATTTATTAAAATTAAATTCAAATCTCGATGCAAATATTCAAGCCTGTCTCCGGTTTCAGAATTTTAGCAAGCTCAAAAATTCAATTCAGAAACCGGGGGTGTGTCGGGTCTTTAAAACTTGAGAGATATCCCCATTTTTAACTCAAACTTGACTCAATTCTACATCCTCATAAAGGAGTCAACAAAGGTAGGTATTCTCTAGTAGGTTAGTTAATCTCTCTTATTGAATCCAGCCTACAGATTTGCGAGTTATTTATAGAAACAATTGGGGTCAAATGTGCACTGCGTGTAATGGATTACATTTACTGCGTTCATATTTATTTACGCAAAATGACCCCATTTTTCAATGAGACAGCCTGTATTTTCACACGAGATTGAAATGGTTATTGTACTCGAATAATTATTAGTATAAAACATACTTTTAAATATAAAAACATTCGCTATCTGAATTTAATTAAGTAAGTATAGCTTATCTACAATTTTATGACCCGTTCGTATAGGTCGTTATTGAACAAACAAAACTTTTTGCTAGAACGATAATATTGTTTTAGAGAAAAAGGCACACCTAGTAGAGTGAAAACAGAAAAAGATATTAAATTAATAACTTTTAACAGGTGTCGATTAAGTTAAAATTTATTGTTTCCTATTATACACATGAATTGTTTTTTACTCCAGTGAAGATATGTTTTAAAATAACAAACATTATGTAGGCTAAATTAAGTGTATTGTATCGAAAAAGTTGTATTTTTTTTACAGATTTTCGAAGTTACGAACAAATCCTTCGAAATGACTAATAGGATATAGACAGACAGTCTAGTAACTAGCAGGAAACATAAACCGTTATAGTTTAACTGTGCCGTGTTCCTTGTCGCTTCTCGAAAGCTATCAACAGGCGGAAAATGTATCGCAACATTGTTGATTGACGGTTAACTAGAAGGCACATTCTAGGCCCGTATTCGAAGCAACGCCCAAAATTCGGTTAGACACACACAAGCCTTTTGAAGAAATGTAAGGTATACCTGATGCCCGTATTCAAAACAACGAATAATTCATTGGTAGAATTTTGTAAATTTTATCATAATAATTTCAGCCACATTTCGTCAACTGCTGGCAGGAACGCCCAAAACCTGTTCTTTGACATACCACCATATCTCACAATGATTTCCAGATTGGCCAGTTGGTTGCGACCTGCATGTTTCCTGCACTTTGTCGGTGGATGGACGTCCTACTGTGCGCTTGCCGTTACGTGATGGCCTCTTTGCAGACTGCTACCCCATCGGCCATTGAATTAAGGAATGGTACTACATAATGAAGTTCAAAACTCTATTCAGTTTCAAGGATTGAGACTATTTGATTGGTTTTATTTCAATATTTGAACCAGGGGCCGTTCAAGTATTACGTAAGCAGATTTCTTACCATTTTTTACCCCCCCGCCCCCGTTGTCATCAAAAGTAAGCAAAGCACTTACCCCCTTCCCCTATGCTTACGTAAACATTTTTAGTTATAAATGTTTTTTATACAGTGTGAGTCACGTTAAAGTGTACATATAAAAATAGTTGATTGAAACTAGACCTATTTTTATCGACAAAAAAGAGGTCAAAAAATGTTTGAGATATTTTCTTAATTTTTTAAAGTATTTTTTTTTCGTCCAATTACTTATTGTAAAGAAAACGTAATTAATTTTAAACTAAGCGGTATATCCTGATAAAATAAAAACAGTAATAATGCTAAATAACAGGCGATACCAAAAAAATACATAAAATACACAAAAAAGGCCAACAAATTAATAATAAAAAATGATAGGTACTTTTTGAAAAAAAACTGCTTTTAAATTCGTGTTTTTTTGGTTATTTGATAAATTTCTCCAAAAAATGCCCCTATAAACGGTGGTTTTTATTACTTTGTTTGTATTATTCTCTATCGTATTACCTTCGCAAACCAAAAATCGCATGTCTCTATCCCTATCACAACGTTTGCAATGATGAAATAACTAACGATGACGTAATCATCATCCAGACCCCCTACCCCCCATGTCATCCAAAATAAGCAAAACAGAGACCCCCCCACCCCCCTTGGTGCTTACGTAATACTTGAACGGCCCCCCACACACAGGACAGAATCTATGACTGAATAAAATTGAGCCGAGTTTTGAGAATGGTTTTGCAATCCGGCCCTAAAATCTATTATTATGTATGAATAGTTTTCGTTTCGTAATACGGGCCTTAGTTACGGTAAAACGGAGTTTAAATGCTGGGCTGAGTAGATCTAATCTAAGAACAAACGAGTAGTTAAATATATTTTAACTAGCGTAAACATAACAAAAGAAAATTGCGTAGAGAACTGAATGTGTTTAAATTTCATGCTCGTCTTAGGAAACTTGTTAAATCACGGATATTATTACTTAACTCAATGTTCACTAATAGGTAACGAGTAGGTAAGCAAATCATGATTTATTTAAATGGACAAAAGTAATTTAATATTCAGTTATTTTTATTGTAAAACAATGGTTAATATTAGACCTTTTGGTTAGCAGTAGTCTTTACAAAAAAAACAAACTAAAACTCATAGTAAGTTGGTAGAAGTTTTTACTCTAACACTAACATTAGTGTTTATTATTCTGATCATTGCTATGTAATTTATGTTCACCTTTGTGTTATTACAACAGGTGAACAGGAAATTCGTAATTAAAGCCTTTAACCCTTCCATAACGGTTAAATTTGAATTCTTCTCTTTAGTAATGAGTAACCAATGGTGTAGTTAATGTCATCATACATAAGAAACACGAATAATTATTTTAGTGCGAGGTTCAATGGAAAAATCTAATAGGTTAGTTTTCTAAAAAAACTTTTAGTTGTCAATATTATCAAAAAAAAGTGGAAATGTATATTTATTTGTCAATCAATGATGCGTTAAAGTTCCGCGTGACGTTACAAAGTGCTACCCTTTTGAGCACGCCTTAACGTCACAGGCCTCTTCTTTTGAACTTTTAGCTATAAGTATCTCTTTCAATTTTGATTAGTTTGAAAAAGTGAAAAATACGTGTCGAGTATTTTTTTATTTAAGTTAACCGACGGACTAATAAATTCAAACTCTTGTTTTTTACCCAGGAAACATCCTTATTGTTTTTCCAACAATTGCGATCGAAAGGCGGTATTTTAGGTACATTATTTACATTCATAGTCATATTCTTGTACTACAACTATGTGTTACTAAATTTCAAAGCAGATGTGCGCACAAAAGACAATTAACGATCCTCTAATCACAGATAATNGTTATCCTGTTATTTCTATAAGGTCTTTTACCTTTTCAATAGATTTACTGTAAATGCATCATCTGCACTGTGGTCAGATTTATCGAGACGGTGCTCAACAACTGCAACTAAGTAAGTCAAAATGCGGCGAACCACGTTCAAAGCTTTAAGTAAAAAGTTTTTCAACGTTTAGTTCTTAAGCGATTATTCTATAGTGACTTTTGATTTTTTTTACTTTACTTAGGCTACTAGCTTGATTTTTTCTTTGGCGTAGATATTTCACAAGTGAAGCATGGTCCCGCGACCTTCACCAGATCGTCGGTCCACCTAGTGGGAGGCCTGCCTACGCTACGTCTTCCGGCTCGTGATTCTTGACTCGAGTAATGAGACCCAATTCAGTGCACCCTAGGTGGTTCTCTCATGAACCATGAGGAGTTTTTTAATCTGTGTCTAAGGGTTTGGCACATTGTTCGACCTACTTGTTATTCACATTAGCACTTAACATTCAAGTACCCACATGTTTAGAAACGGTAGGGCTGTTAGTACCGTCGACAGCACATCTGACTTCACTTTTTTGTGGGAAAATGACACTTATTTCAACTGTATAAGATGCTACAAAGTTTATCTTGATGTGCTATCGTATAAGGGCTTTATCGATTATTATGATGATTACTTAACGGGAACAGTAAGAAAATTATAACATAAGTACCTACTGTATTTATTTTCTTTAAATCTCTTCAATGATACAACATTAAATCCAGGACAGAAGACACATCCTTGAAGCACACAATTTCTGAATTAAAAACCACCTAATTTTTAATCAAAATGAAATTCAAATCTCGATGCAAATATTGAAGCCTGTCCCCGGTTTCAGAATTTTTGCTGAAGCGTGCTCATTTTGAGTACGCTCAAGCTAAAAATGACAATTCAGAAAACGGGGGTGTTTCGGGTCTTTAAAACTTGAGAGATCCATTTCAACTCAAACTTGACTCAATTCAGTATCCTCATAAAGGAGTATCAAATGCCAACAAAGGTAATTCTCTAATAGGTCAGTTAATCTCTCTTATTGAATCCAGCCTACAGATTTATTTATAGAAACAATTGGGGTCAAATGTGCACTGCGTGTAATGGTTTATTACGGCGTTAATATTTACGCAAAATGACCCCATTTTTCAATGAGACAGCCTGTATTTTCACACGAGATTGAAATGGTTATTGTACTCTAATAATTAGTAAAAAATATACTTTTACTACTATTAAAACATTCGCTATCTGAATTTAATTAAGTAAGTATAGTATAGCTTATCTACAATTTTATGACCCGTTCGTATAGGTCGTTATTGAACAAACAAAATTTTTTGCTAGAACGATAATATTATTGTTTTAGTTAGAGAAAAAGGCACACCTAGAAGAGTGAAAACATAATAATTTGTGAGTTGAATAATAAATAAGTTAGCAGTAAAATAAAATGTTACAAAACTGATATTAAATTAATAACTTTTAACAGGTGTCGATTAAGTTAAAATTTATTGTTTTCCTATTTTACACATGAGTTGTTTTAGAGTTCCTTAGCCAAATGACAAATATAACCTCCCCCTTTTTTGAAGTCGGTTAAAAAACGCAACCATTAACTTCTATTGAAAATTGGTTTGAACGAGATCTAGTGAGCAGCTTTTTTTAATTCTTTTTTTAAATTTTAAAGTAGTACTACTCCTTGTTTGTACAGAACCCTCGGTGCGCGAGTCCGACTCGCACTTGGACGGTTTTTTTTGTTCCAGTGAAGATATGTTTTAAAATAACAAATATAATGTACCTACCTAAATGAAGTGTATTGTATCGAAAAAGTTGTATTTTTTTACAGATTTTCGAAGTAACGAACAAATCCTTCGAAATGACTAATAGGTTATAGACAGTCTAGTAACTAGCAGGAAACATAAACCGCTATAGTTTAACTGTGCCGTGTTCCTAGTCGCTTCTCGAAAGCTATCAACAGGCGGAAAATGTATCGCAACATTGTTGATTGACGGTTAACTGGAAGTTAGAAGTCACATTTTAATATAACTTAGGCCCGTATTCAAAACGACCACAAAAACTAGGTTTAATCTCAAACATACACAAGCCTTTGTATAATAAATTTTCATTATTATGGCGCAAGTACACTATGCAGAAAATTGGCCGAGACGTAATAGTGTGAACACCATCTCGGTTACTTTCTCCTTCTGCCACCAGTGTGTCGCCCATACTTCGGTGTGCGATCTAGCGCTTCGTCTCGGTCTATTTTCCGCAGTGTACTTGCGCCTTAAGACCAAAAGTCATAAAAAGTATTTTCTGCACATGCTTTTAAACGCCCCAGTATTTTAACCCTACCCCTGCTTTGGGACAATACATAAGCCAGTGCTCAGAAAAAGCAGCGCAAGAAAATTACTGACTGAAGTTGCGTGTTACAGAATGAAGTGTTATCACTTGATTATAGATGAGGCATTTTTATTATTTAGCGCAATACCAATCACATAAAATAATAAGTGCCTATATGACCGAGATTGAGTAGAGTTTTGAGACAGGTTTTGCAATCCGACCCTAAATCTATTTCTTATGTATGAATAGTTTTCGTTTCGTAATACGGGCCTCAGTTACGGTAAAACGGAGTTTAAATGCTGGGCTGAGTAGATCTAATCTAAGAACAAACGAGCAGTTAAATATATTTTAACTAGCGTAAACATCACAAAAGAAAATTGCGTTCAGAACTGAATGTGTTTCAAATTTCATGCTTGTCTTGCAAAAGTCTTGTTAAATCACGGATATTATTACTAACTCAATGTCCACTAATAGGTAACGAGTAGGTAAGCAAATCATGATGTATTTGAATGTACAAAAGTAATTTAATATTCAGTTATTTTTATTGTAAAACAATGGTTAATATTAGACCTTTTGGTTAGCAGTAGTCTTTACAAAAAAATCAAACTAAAACTCATAGTAAGTTGGTAGAAGTTTTTACTGTAACACTAACATTCATTAGTGTTTATTATTCTGATCATTTCTATGTTATTTATGTTCACCTTTGTTTTATTACAACAGGTGAACAGGAAATTCGTAATTATAGCCCTTAACCCTTACATAACGGTTAAATTTGAATTCTTTTCTTTAGTAATTAGTAGTTATTTAAGGTGTAGTTAATGTCATACATGAGAAACACGAATGTCTAATGATTTTAGTTCCAGGTTCCATGGAAAAATCTGCAATCGAAAAGCGGTATTTTACATTATTTACATTCATAGTCATATTCTTGTACTACAACTATGTGTTACTCAATTTCAAAGCAGATGTGCGCACAAAAGACAATTAACGATCCTCTAATCAAATTAACCTTGAATTAAAATAGTTTTTTCAGGTTCTTACGTAATAACTGGTCTGAATGTTGAAGCCAAACACAGTTAAGAGATGTCCATAGTCCATACAAGGCTCTATACCGAAGATGTAAATATGTATTGTATAAGAGTGAAGAAAACCGCATCTGGTGCCCAATCCCTTGACTTATCTGATAATTCAAACAAGATTTGGAAAAATTTCAGACAAAACAGAAGCTAATTAATTAATTAAAATAATAACGGTAAGACCTGTAATTTCAATGCTTTAAAACCGACTGAAAGTAGGGTGCATACACCCAAATTTGACATTATGTGTAACCACGCACGACTCACATACTCGTAACGTAGGTACCTACTCGTAAAACAGTAAAGGGATCAACAAAGTTACTTAACCTGTTAACTAAATAGTTTGTTAAATTAAAAAACAACATAAACGCTGTCATTCTGTTGGCAAGTGGTTGAATTGCTGCGATGACCTTGCCGATATAAAGCCGTGTATGAATGCGAAAATCTCGTGGGAAACTGGATGGAGCGGCGAAGGAAATTTGATGGAGATTCATGTAAGTAAAATTAGGTTATTTTTTCGGTAGCTCGTCTTTGATATGGCTTTCAACCGCATTTCTTGACCTCGTACCTATAAAATATGATAGATCTTGGGACATGTGATTTCATTTGAATTTTATTTGGGACTTGATCAAGCTGATTCACACGTATATTATATTTAACTTTCTTCAAATCCATTTGACATTGCTGGAATGGAATTCCATTCCCATTCCATTTATACATATTTAATTTTCTACGCAATGATTGACTATTCCACTAATAAAACAAGAAGATTATACAATTTTGCTTATCTACTTAAATAATCGGGGAAAAAAGGGTGGAAACTGGAAAGGTTATGTCAGAAGCCGCAAGTTCACGGGCGCCGGTGGTTACACATGGGGATTCCCCATAATATTATAATATTACCACAAAATAACATATTAGAAGAGGAATTTCCAATTCAAAATTAAATCCATAAGAGTACTATCCAACAGTGGATTATCAGAAGAAGCGATATAAAAATGGAGGTTAGAGAAAATGTGGCTTTTCACGTGTTAATATCATAAACTTGTAGAACACTGCTTAATCAAATTATGGGACACAAAAGTATCCAAGTTAATTTGGTACTTATTAAACAAGGAACAAAATCAAAAGCAGTGTGCAGTTAACGTATATGCAAGCAGTCTTTAAGGTTATGCGGCAAATTCAAGGTTAGCTCACCATGGCGGTCGGCGATCCAGGAACAAGTACAGTTATAGGAGTACCTATATCCTGAAACCTGGACGCCATTGCGCATGCCTGGTTCGGGATAGGGAGTTGCCAGGCGTAATGGCGGCACTCTAGAAGCCTACAGATTGGATGTAGTAAAAAATAACGTAGATAAATGGAACCGAACCGTAGAGAACCGTGTATTGTAACATTGTTAGTTTGAGGCTGAAAAGCATTGTCGGATTAATCAATTCAAATTAAGGCCTATTGTTTTGCCATTTTCACGATCAAAACATGTAATGGTGTTTTAAGTAGGTAATCGTCGCACTTATTAGAAAATCGAGAAGTCGCAAGAATAATGTATTCATTCTGTAAGTCGATTAATAATGTTGACTATCTAGGTAGGACTTCTACAAAAAAAAAGCTATTGGATAGGTAGCCTACGTGTCGGTAGGTAGGTCAATGTAATTTAGAATGAAACCTTCCAAGAATGGAGGTTTACAAAATTACATTACTTGGATATAACCTTTAGGACCTCGTAAGTAGGACAGATGAGCCGCCGGCAAATAGCTGGGAGGGACACAAGGGACTGTCTAGTACTTGTAGGTATATTGTATACTCGACATATAAAGGTCGTTGACCCGGGTCTCGGGCGTAGAAGGGATGATTTGGACGAAATTTCTTATTTTCAGCCTTATCTCATAGTGGTGATGTAGCAATTTACATCGTATCTTATTATTCTTAGTTAAGAAAACAACAAACTCGCGCAATTCATCTTTTAATGTAATTTTACTTAAATAACGAAACTAAAACCATACCGTGACGGTATAAAACGGTAAGTTATCTAAGAATGAATTGCGTTAGTCTTATTTATTTGTGTTATTTCCGTACTTTAGTTAGATTAATTAAAATGTTAATGAAATGGGTAGGTTAAGTAGGTTAGTTAGATTACCTAGGTACCTAAGTCTGCACTTTTAAATGCTCAACAGACGGAAATTAACATTATTTCCTCACTTTCTAACACATTATTTATTTCTTTAAAATGGACGAAACCAGCGCAATGACTGACCTATTGCTACAAAACAAACAAAATAATATTTTTTGTTTTAAACAATATTTCGTGGTTTTCAACAGTAGGTAGGTACCTAATTAGGTACACCAGCTACATCTATTCTATTTTGCAACAAAATAAATGAGTACAGTCGACTTTTAACAACTAGGTGTTAAAGTTGCCACAGTGTGTAGAAAATAGGTACCTACTTACTTATAAGATCCATTCCAAATCTCATTACATAAAACATAACCCTCCTGGCGCAGTCGGGTAAAAATATGATTACACTACCTACCTACAAGTAGGTATCTACATTTTTGTAGTTCATATGACTGAAAACAAAATAGAAGCAAGTATTTTAGTCGATAACATTTTAACTTTTTTAGTTGCTATCAACAAAACGGTAATGCCGTAGGTATAAAAATTTGGTAAAGTAGGTAGGTATGGGTCATTCCATAAAAATCTGTATATTTTCGACGTCATTTTGTCCGTAACTTTTTTAAGATGCTTTTGAATACTTTATTAGTGTAAATTATTGTTTATTAATTAACTATGTTATGTCTAAAAGGGCCAGTCACTATATGCTTNCATTACGTAAAGTAGCTAAAATAGCAATTAAACATACCATGAAAGTTCCCTACCGGCACGTTTTTTTCTAACTTGACGACGTTTTCCATTCACCTGTGTGCAGCAGCAACTTCCGTAGATTTTTTTGGAGTTATTACTTGTGAAATTACATTTTCATGCAGGCAGAACTGTTACTTAGATATTATAGACTGTAACAAGTCCAAACTTGCACGGAAAGTTAGGTTTGTATTCTAATTTTCCGTATTTGTTTGTGGCAAGTCGGTCAAATGGACGAAAACAGGAGCTGGACGGAAAACCGGCGCAATTACCCTATATTATTTAACTTTCTTCAAATCCATTTGACATTGCTGGAATGGAATTCCATTCCCATCCGATTTATATTTAATTTTCTACGCAATGATTGTCTATTCCACTAATAAAGCAAGTAGATTATACAATTTTGCTTATCTACTTTAAATAATCGGGGAAAAAAGGGGTGGAAAGGTTATGTCAAAAGCCGCAAGTTCACGGGCGCCGGTTACACATGGGGATTCCCCATCCATATTTCCACAAAATAACATAATATTAGAAGGGGAATTTTCTATTTCAAAATTAAATCCATAAGAGTATCCAACGGTGGATTATCATAAGAAGCGATATAAAAATGGAGGTTAGGAGTTAGGAAAATTTGGCTTTGCACGTGTCTATAACACTATTTAATCCAATTACACTTAGGATAGGACACAAAACTAGTAAACCAGGGTAAAAATCAAAGGCAGAGTGCAATAAGTTTACATGAAAGCAGTCTTTAAGGTTATGCGGCAAATTCAAGGTTAGCTCACCATGGCGGTCGGCGATCCAGGAACAAGTACTGTTAGGAGTATATCCTGGAACCTGGACGCCATTGCGCATGCCTGGTTCGGGATAGGGAGTTGCCAGTCGTAATGGCGGCACTCTAGAAGCCTACAGATTGGATGTAGTAAAAAATAACGTAGATAAATGGAGTGTATTGTAACATTGTTAGTTTGAGGCTGAAAAGCATTGTCGGATTAATCAATTCAAATTAAGGTCTATTGTTTTGCCATTTTCAGGATCAAAACATGTAGCTAATGGTGTTTTAAGTAGGTAATCGTCGCACTTATTTAGAAAATCGACAAGTCTGCTTTTAATAGCAAGTAGGTACCTATTATGTATTCTGTCTTCTGTTATAGTCAAATAAATGTTGACCATCTAGCTAGGTACACTTCTACAAAAAAAAAAGCTATTGGATAGGTAGCCTACGTGTCGGTAGGTAGGTAGGTAATATGTAATTTAGAATGAAACCTTTCAAGAATGGAGGTTTACAAAATTACATTACTTGGATATAACCTTTAGGACCTCGTAAGTAGGACAGATGGCCCGACGGGAAATAGCTGGGAGGGACACAAGGGACTGTCTAGTACTTGTAAGTACCTAGGTATATTGTATCCTCGACATATAAAGGTCGTTGACCCGGGTCTCGGGCGTAGAAGGGATGATTTGGACGAAATTTCTTATTTTCAGCCTTATCTCGTAGCACTGATGTAGCAATTTACATCGTCTGTCTTATTTTCAGCAAGAAAACAACAAACTCGCGCAATTCATCTTTTAATGTAATTTTACTTAAATAACGAAACTAAAACCAACCATACCGTGACGGTATAAAACGGTAAGTTATCTAAGAATGAATTGCGTTAGTCTTATTTATTTGTGTTATTTCCGTACTTTAGTTAGATTAATTAAAATGTAAAGTAGGTTAGTTAGATACCTACCTACGTGTGCATTTTTAAATGCTCAACAGACGGAAATTAACATTATTTTCTCACTTTCTAGTATATTATTTATTTCTATAAATTGGACGAAACCAGCGCAATGACCCTACCCATTGCTCCAAACAAACTACATAGGCCTACCTACTTTACATAGTATTTTTTGTTAAGTAAGCAATAGGTATTTCATGGTTTTCAGCAGTATTAGGTAGGTAGGTACCTACATCAGACATCTATTATTTTGCAAAATAAGTAAGTAGGTAGGTAGGTACGAGTAGGTAGGTATTCCGTATTATGACATACCTACCTAGGTACCTACCTACTTGGCTTTATGTAAGTACAGTCGACTTCTAACAACTAGGTGTTAAAGTTGCCACAGTGTGTGTAAGAACTACTTTTAAGATCCATTCCAAATCTCATTACATAAAAACATAACCCTCCTTCTGGCGCAGTCGGATAAAAATATGATTACACGACCTGCCTAAGTAGGTACCTACCTATCTACATTTTTGTACTTATTATTGACTGAAAAAAAAAATAGAAGCAAGTATTGTACCTAGTCGATAACAACATAAATTTAACTTTTTTAGTTGCTCTCAACACGATAATGCCGTCGTATAAAAATTTGGTAAAGTAGGTACAGTAGAATCTTGATAACTCGAACCTTGTTAAGTCGTAATCCTCAGTAAATCGAAAAGATATGCTATTCCCTTCCGCCGAACCCCGAACGACGCAGTAACTCGAATTTTTTAGACTCAGTAACTCGAACAATAAGTTATTTCCCTGTGAGGCATTACTCGTACATTTTAATACTCAGTAACTCGAACTGCAAATAGGTACCTACCTCAGTAAGTCGAAGTTCATAAAATATAATGATTTCTTACTCGGGATTCCCGGAGCTCAAAATTCGTGGCAATAAAATCAAAAAGGAATGTTCGGGGCTCGGGGCCTCTTATCTATTGTTTTTGTTTTGCACACGTGCAAGGAATGAATACATTCAATAAACTTTCTAATTTCTAAGAAACACAAATGTTATGTTTCTTCATTTTTGGTCACTTTTGGTTGTCGTAATAAATGTTCTATGAAATTGTGTCTTTTTATGTCGAAATTTGATGAGTTAACTCTTCATATCTCGAAATTCTTGTTAAGTCGAAAACTTGCTATCTCGAATTTTTTTTGGTTTCCCTTGACATACGAGTTATCAAGATTCTACTGTATAATAAACTGTAATGAAACAATCAACATCATAATCAGTAAGAAGCATCCGGCTGGCATGGAGTGAGTGAGACCCGGTTTATTCTATTTTGTGAATACGAACTCGTTTCTGTTTCGCAAATGCCCGGCAACCTATATTTCGCTACAAGTAGGTCAACCGACCATCCAGGTATCTGCTGGCTAACTGATTTACCAATAAAATTGGCAATCCTTCCTCAAGAAGTAGTAAAAAAAACAAACGGTGCACAATGGAAAGGGAAAGACCGTTGACAATAACAAATTTAATAAAAAAACGCTTAATTTAATGCGTAACAGGTGTTACTTACCTGCAAATGAATAGGGACCTTCTTCACCGGTGCGTTAGCCATTATCACAAGAACTCACAGTTCACACAACACAAGGTTTATTTTTGAAATTCGAGTAGGCGTTATCACGGTTTGTATTTTTAATTCGTTTGGCCCGCGCTACAAGCTTTGCTATCGACGAAATGCCTACTGATTATTCCATTGAGTTTACTACGCTCCCCTCCAATGCGCATGCGTACAAACTTGCCCTTCGCCTTGGATGCTCTCTAGCAAAACAGTCGCTAGCTGTTCATGTAGTTCCATTATGTTTTGATAGATAGCGCTAGCAGTCAGAAAACTTTTTAGTTTCATTAAATTGAAAATTGAGTTTTTCTGTTTGTGAATATCACAGATATTTCTAAACAATAACAATTTTATTGTATTTGGTGTGTATAAAAATAAATCCAATAAAAATGATTAAAAAGTACTTTCAGCGTTCAGATAGTTTGTGAGAGTGACGATAGATGGTGTGAAGTGTATACGTTCGGGCTCGATCATTACATTCGGCAGATGATCGCCGCACAGAGCCGCGCGGCCCAACCAAAACATTCAATCGAAACATGCGTTGGGCGCTGCTGAGCTTTGGCGCCGGATTCCTTCGCGTATTATAATATCAATAAAATACATTTTGTAAAGTTCTGGTTAATTTTTCACAGACACAAATGTGAAGTGAAGTGAAGTGCCAGTGTTTACCCTTATGCCCACTTTACATTTAAAACCAGGAATCACGGTAAGTCCATCCAACAATGAAATTGCCGTATATTTATACCTTCCTCCCAGTATAAATAGAAAGATATTCCCGCTAAGATTATCGTTTATTTTTCTTGTAGCTCTAAACGTGCTTTAACTATCGTAGGTTAGTCATTCAATTCATTTTGATTCCACTATTTTGATACCTACAGAAATTTTTCTTCGGCTCAATTTAGCTGTGCTGGTGCCATCGTAATCAAGAATAGTCGGAAGAGCAAAACGGTGAAAACAATATTCAGGAAAAGAATCTTCCTAAATAATCTCAGTAAAATTTTTGTTCTAGTAGGATTAATAAAGAACATAATGAGCCATGTGTTTTACTTTTTATTACATTTTAAAAGATATCTTAGGTGCTTTTGTCACTTACTCATATTTCCATGGAACATTGTCTCTGAGTACCTTAACTGATCGACATTTTTCATGAAATATTTTCAGTAGGTAGGACCTACAACCTAAGCAGGTACCTACCTACCTACCTATAATAACCTAACTGACTAGGTACGAAGACGCCTTAGATTAATCTAAGGAAGACGCGTTATGCCTAGGAGTTATAGAGAAAATTCTAAATGTTAAGGAAGTAAAGATAACGTTTTGAACCGAGTGTTAAGAGACGACCTCGGTCTAATTAAGATAATTGGATATTTACTACCTTATTAATTGCATATCTATAAGTATTCTGAAATTATCAGCATCTCTAAAACTAGATAAGAAACCAATTAGGCCATGAAGTAATTAATCGCTAGTTAGAAACAGAAACCATGAATCGCAAATTCGTTTACCCACTGGGATTACTAAAGAGGCGCGCATGGGTATAAAAATAAAAGCATATAATTATGTAGCTACCTGATAAGCGATAACCTACGAAAGTCTACAGATTTTCAACCTGCAGTGAAATACGGGGCTTCCCTCTTGCTGTCTCGGACTCTCGGATAAACTTGATCGCCAATTTATCGCAAGTGATGAAGGTCCAGACCGGGTCTAAGTCCTAAAGGTAAACTGTTACTCTTTACTGTCGAAGGTACCCGAGATCCGTACAGTTTGGACTGATAGATTTTCAGCTGTGAAGGCTAGCTTGAAATGCCATCAGTCGTGTCAGTTGTTGGAGCTTATATTCTGCGGTGTCTCTCGTGTCAAGGCTACAGTGATGTCTCTCGGTCGGCTTATACGATGGAGGACATGCCTTGAAGAACCCATGGCCCGTCATAGTGCCCTACGTACGGGCAGCGAACTCCCTCTATGGTGCGACGTCCGACTTGGCTGACGGTCTGGCGCCCCTTTGAGCCTCTACTTTTCGGCTTCTACTTTTAGGCTTCTACTTTTAGGCCTTTGCCCTTGGGACCTAGCCACTGGTATTCCGCAGCAAGAACCTTGGCATCGACGATCTGATTGAGCATGACATATTTTATTATTGTCGCTGCCATCAAGTCTGACACGAATGTGGACAATAAGTAATTTAATAAAATTTAATAAAATAATATAATAAAAGAAGAAAATTAGGAAATATTCCTGTGTCCTATTTAAGAAGTAATTACCACAAAGTTTTTTTTTTTATAAATGGCGCCCAACGAGTTGGTTCCTTTAAGTAACGTTGTTTCCGTGATTAAAATCTTTAATCGATTTCAATTTTCCGGAATAGGAGTGAATGTCTTTTGTCAGATTAATAATGCAGAACCCTCAACTGACTGTAATCCATCAAATTCGTCTATTGAAAAGCAAAAAAGGAAATCGTTATTTATTAAGGACTGAAGACGTAGGTACGAATACAATACTTTGCGGTTTGCGGCTTAGACTCGAGTTATTTATTCTGAAATGTTATTCGGTCTGTGATTTTAAATGTTTATTGAATAATATGATAAACGTTACTCAGTTTTCTCTTCTAAAATCGTCAGTTTTCGGAACATCAAAAGGGGTGATAGGAAAAAAGTCAGTCAGAGAACCCATATTTCAAGTAAGGGATAAGTTGATCTGAGGGATAAGTAATAAAACGATGTGACAGCCTGAAAAAAACGAAATCAAAGCGGATAAAGCTACAGACAGAGCTACGAACATAAAAAGAATTCCTAAATAACAAAATAACACAAATACTGCTAACATTTTACGTAGTTCTGCCTTTTTTAAAGTCTCTAAAATTATCACGTAAGCATGCCCGAGGCAAGGCATCGTTCAGACGAACGATTGTTAATGAGTCTACGAAGTCCCGTCGTTAATAAGTCATTATCAGGGCATTAATTTTAGTCGCCACTACAGGTACACGAACCTCTGCAATTTACTAGAGATAAATGGAAGATTTTACCTACACACTCTACGCGGGCCAGACGGGTTGGCGAAGCCTGATGTTCACATGTTCCTCTCTTAATCGCTTCTTGTTCTTACCACATCCACGGGAAGAGTGGGGTTGGTCCATCTATTTTCCTGCTTCTATGCTATACGGCTATGGGACTATGCCCACCTCTCGTTCCCACCGCTGCAACTCTTAAGTAGCCAGTATCTACAGCTTGACCGCCAATAACACCCAACCAGCGAAAGTCAAGCTTGTCCCAGGGGAAAGTAAAACTGTCATTGGGATTCGCAACGAATTTAATCAGAAGAATATAGGAAGGAGGAGTTCGAGGTTAAGGCTTGATTTCTCTTCTACCTTCTATAAGGCTACAAAAGTAGTATTTAGGTGCCTCCCAAGTTCATTTTCAGTGCTCTATTTTTCTCGCCATGTCTACAGACTACCGAACAAACAACCTTAACCTTGCGATGTATCCATCTGCAAATTTATTTAGGCGTGTGCGAGCGTTATCTAGGTACCTATATCTGAAATAAGTGGCCGTCGCCATGGTTACGCCGATCGTTCGCGACTGGTTGTCGCCACTTTCCTTGAGTTTATGTCTGCTTCCGACAGTTTCATTGTATTACAAAGTGTACTCGTAGTATGAGATTGATGTATACGTACTATACTCCTATACTATACATTGTATAGTAGGTATTCTTCTTCTTGTCATGTCGACAACAAACTTACAGTGTTGTCAGCCCAAAACTCTGCTACAAGAGTGGCGTTGTCAGTAGCATTCATTAAATCTTCATGCGTGTTGTTTGGGCACGCAGCCGCAGGGGCGAAATCATGACAAGTATTAAAGTTAAACGTTTGTTGACCAGTCAGTGACAGTTTTAGTGAACAAGAATAAAGCATAAAAGACGAACTTAATGCCAATGACACATAGTAAGGTAATATCTCATAGTTAAACTTTTGGCAAACATGAAAATACTAAAATATCAGTCATTGCGTGCAAAATATTTGAAGACAAACAACGCTGAAAGCCTGATTGACGTTATCAGTATTAGAATTCAGACTTTCTTTTCTACGTAGGTAAGTAGGTACCTACCTACGTACCTAACCTACCTAGTTTTCCTTATTTGGCTCTCACTGAGGGGACCATGGAGGCTGGTGTCCAGCAGTGGGATTCCAATTAGTTACAATGATGATGTCAATGAAAGGAACAAAATATTGTAGTACTTTAGAGATTCTTGTAACAGGTTATGGAGGATGTTATGTTGTTTTGTTTGTTTAACTGCTTTTTTATCCGTAATAGGATTTATAACAATTTTAATAACGATAATTGACAGCATTTTTACGTTCCAAAGCTGATTATAGGTACGTACCTACTCGTTAAACCACTAATTGGATACGTTGAAAACAAAAAAAAAACTCCTCAGGGCCATCATATGGTCAGTTTTTGGATCTACCTAGTACCTACGTCAGTTCTACTAATCGGTTTAACAACAGTGAGTGTACAGCTTTGGAGATAAGTAGGTACGTCAGTGAGACGCATGAAAAATGAAGAAAATTTAGTTCCAGATTGTTAAATTTCTTTCAGAAAATCTTGAAAAAGAAATAATTCTCTCTCGTGATGCTTTTTTTACAAGAATTTATTTCAAGGAAAACAAAACAACTGCTAGCTTTATCTATAAGTTACCTACCATTTCTTTTTATTTATAATTATGACCTGTCTGAATTGTAGAACACGAAATAACACCAGATTTGTACACTACACCATTAAAACTGATCGACCATGTTTCTCTCTCTTTCAACACCCTCCTTCCATGGAATCATTGACCTTAATAGTTATCTTCCCTTTGATATTATGTGTTGTTACAATACATCACCTATTGCATACCTGTGGTGAACTAACTATGGACTAAGGTATGCTAATGGTAATAATGAAGATTTACACCCAGCGATTGTATTGTGTGACATCAGCAATAAGAAAGTCACAGGTTTCTTTATCTTCGCTTAACTACAACATACGTCATAGCAGAAAGCAACAAAACAATATCCTGGACGTTAAGACATTATCTGAAAGTAAATAGGAGCCGTGATAGATAATAAATTATGTAAAGTTCAGCCAAAAATAACATTGTTTTCATGTTCTGAGTAAATGAGCCGGATATCATTTAGTTATGTTATCTAGACCAAACAAAACGCCGTATGTACCAACTATTACTACATAATATGTAAACTCTAGCATAATAAGTTCTTATAATGCTCTTATTTTAATGAATAAACTATTTACCTATTTATTTACTCGTTTATGTAGCTAAAAAACAGAAAAAAATTCGTTTCCGGTCGATAGAGTTATTTCAACCCTACACAAAAGTATGTTTTTTTTCTTCAAACAACGCCGTCAATGGATTCATATTGAAAGGATAGGGTTTCTAGCTACATGATTTCTATCTTCCAGTAAAAGCAACCACTTATGAATCCTATACGGGGTTATCATTTTACCCTTTTACCCTCCTTAGCTACCAAACTCCACTAGGTGGTGAAACATGAAACCCAAACTAAGACAATTTGTTGTGTCTCATATATCTCTAGAATTTAGGTAGAGCTTTCCTAAAAATGTTTTCCTGTAACTTCGTTCGTTTCAGCCAAATGACGTCCACTGCTGGACAAAGGCCTCCCCCAAGGATTTCCATAACGACCGGTCCAACGCTGCCCGCATCCAAGGTGCTTCCCGCGACCTTCACCAGATCGTCCGTCTATCTAGTGAACCCTGTAACTTCAATGCCCTTAACCTTCCATTTAAAAATCCCGAGTTCAAGAGTCTGCGCTCACATCGGCATATACAGGGTGTTTCTTGTAAGGTGTCAAGCCGAAGGCAGGTGATAGGTGAGGGCTAGACCTATCGATTTCACCCCCATGTATGTTCTACGATTTTTCGTAGTTTAGAAGTTATCGTTAATTTTGTGATTTTTTCAAATTTTATGACCTAGTAGGCTTTAAATTTTTTTATCTTTTTTTTGGGTTGACTTTTCTCAAATTTCTTTTTTTTGACAGATTCCCTATTAATTGCAAATGTTTGAAAAAAATAATCACCTTCCTATGTTTGATGCAAGATACAAAATTTTTGCTAGAAACATAAAAAATATGCTTGTAGCAGAACATTCTAAAATTTTCAACTTAAAAGTTTGAAAAAAAAAAAGAACTTCCATAGGTCCAAAATAATTTTAAAANTTAGCCCTATAAATCTGCATTCACAGCTAAAAATCGAAATGATCCTCATTGTCCAAAGATTTATTTATTATTTATTTATTTATTTACTTAAGAAATAATTAAGTACCACAAAGATTTTTTTATAAATGGCGCCCAACGAGTTGGTACCTATATGTAACGTTTTCGTGATTAAAATCTTTAGTCGATTTCATTTTTGAAAGAATTCCAGAATAGGACTGAATGTCTTGTCAGATTAATAATGCAGAACCCTCAACAGACTGTAATCCATCAAATTCGTCTATTGAAAAGCAAAAAAGGAAATCGTTATTTATTAAGGACTGAAGACGTAGGTACGAATACAATACTTTGCGGTTTGCGGCTTAGACTCGAGTTATTTATTCTGAAATGTTATTCAGTCTGTGATTTTAAATGTTTATCGAATAATATGATAAACGTTACTCAGTTTTCTCTTCTAAAATCGTCAGTTTTCGGAACATCAAAAGGGGTGATAGAAAAAAAGTCAGTCAGAGAACCCATAATATTTCAAGTAAGGGATAAGTTGATCCGAGGGATTAAAGTAATAAAACGATGTGACAGCCTGAAAAAAAGAAATCAAAGCGGATAAAGCTACAGACAGAGCTAGAGTACTTATACATAAAAATAATTCCTAAATAACAAAATAACACAAATACTGCTAACATTTTACGTAGTTCTGCCTTTTTTAAAGTCTCTAAAATTATCACGTAAGCATGCCCTAGACAAGGCATCGTTCAGACGAACGATTGTTAATGAGTACGAAGTCCCGTCGTTAATAAGTCATTATCAGGGCATTCAGTCTCCACTACAGGTACACGAACCTCTGCAATTTACTAGAGATAAATGGAAGATTTTACCTACACTCTCTACGCTGACCAGACGGGTTGGCGAAGCCTGATGTTCGCATGTTCCTCTCTTAATCCAGCCAGCCAGGATCTACAGCTTGACCGCCAATAACAACCAACCAGCGAAAGTCAAGTTTGTCCCGGGGGAAAGTAAAACTGTCATTGGGATTCGCAACGAATTTAATCAGAAGAATAGGAGTTCGAGGTTAAGGCTGAGGGTTAAGGCTCGACTTCTCTCCAACCTTCTATAAGGCTATAAAAGTAGTACCTATTTAGGTGCCTCCCAAGTTAATTTTCAGTGCTCTATTTTTCTCGCCATGTCTACAGACTACCGAACAAACAACCTTAACCTTGCGATGTATCCATCTGCAAATTTATTTAGGCGTGTGCGAGCGTTATCTAGGTACCTACCTATATCTAAAATAAGTGGCCGTCGCCATGGTTACGCCGATCGTTCGCGACTGGTTGTCGCCACTTTCCTTGAGTTTATGTCTGCTTCCGACAGTTTCATTGTATTACAAAGTGTACTCGTAGTATGAGATTGATGTATACGTACATTGTATAGTGTTCCTTCAGCTATTCTTCTTCTTCTTGTCGTGTCGACAACAAACCTACACAGTTATCAGCCCAAAATTCTGCTACAAGAGTGGCGTTGTCAGTAGCATTCATTAAATCTTCATGCGTGTTGTTTGGGCACGCAGGGTGCGACATCATGACAAGTATTAAAGTTAAACGTTTGTTGACCAGTCAGTGGCAGTTTTAGTGAACAGGAATAAAGCATAAAAGGCGAACTTAATGCTAATGACACAGAGTATAGTAATATCTCTTTGTTAAACTTTTGGCAAACATGAAAATACGAAAATATCAGTCATTGCGTGCAAAATATTTGAAGACAAACAACGCTGAAAGCCTGATTGACGTTATCAGTATTAGAATTCAGAGACTTTCTTTTCTACGTAGGTAAGTAGGTACCTACCTACGTACCTAACCTACCTAGTTTTCCTTATTTGGCTCTCACTCAGTGCCGGATTAAGCCAGCGCGGGGCCTGTAGCAAATTTCTATCAAGGGGCCCTTGGTTTGCTTTAGGTTCTCAAGTTTAGGGTATTAAATGAAACAAAACTGTTACAAATGAACTTTTCTTGATTTAATGTGGACAAATTTAGAGATAACACTTTCAATATCAACTTCTTTAAGCAAATCATGCTCTACGAGTATATTCAACAAAGTAAGATGATTAAGACGTTCTTGTCCCATCGTGTTCCTTAATTAATTTTTAATACGTTTTAATGTTGAAAAAGAACGTTTTCCACTGCAGTTAGTGATCATGAGAGACATGTAAATGCGCAAGGCAATTTCTAAGTTTGGAAAACACGATTCTAAAGAATTATTTATTAAAAGTTTATAAAATTGCTGCTCCAGAGGCTCCTGTTTCTTGCTGTCAATAAGAGTAGCCACATCTGTTTTAAGATCAAGTAAGTCAAGAAATCTGTTTTCAGAAGCTCTGCAAACTGCACTAATTCGCCACCTAGGCTGATCTCCAAATCAATTAACATACTGACTAGGGTTTCTGATTTCTCGACCTATTTTTTTTCTCGAGTTTCGAGAATTCTCGAGGCCAAAGTCTCGAGTTTTCTCGGGTCTCGAGTCTTTTAATGAAAACTGCTGAAATCGGTTGAAGTTTAATAAAAACATAGGTTTTTTTAATCTAATATACCTACTTTTATGCACATCAATCAATATTAGAATTTAGCCACTTATTTTGGTAAGGAAATAAACAAAAAATAAAATCTTTCATAATTAATATTTACTAATAATAATAACAATAGCCGTAAAGTCGCGTGTACTTGGAGGATAAATAACAATAAAAATCTGGAGCTACAATTGAATCACTTGTTTTCTAAAGAACGCAAGTCCAAATAGGCAGCAAAATTAAGATAAATAGTTTTTTTTATGAACAAAAAAACTTTTTAATATTTTTTTTAATTTCTTACAGATAACGATTTGAATAAACTTTACGAGGAGGCACGAGTACCTAACCTAACGTCTGTTAGGTAAGGTAACTGTCTAGTTAACAAATTTTTCAGTCTTTAAATCAGTCAGATTAAACATAAGTACATAATAAATATAGCATACTCGTTGGTGAACATTATTACCTACTTAGTTTCGATTGAGATCATTACTTGCAAATCAAATCAGTTAAAAAAGGAGACTAGGCCAGTCTAAAAGCAACGTTGACCTATTAAATAATTAAAAACTTACTTTTGTCTAAGAAAATAGCCTTTCAAGAATATTAAAGCTTCAAAATCGAAACTCGAGAATTCTCGAGCTCCGGTAATTTTTTTCTCGTCTCGAATGAAGCCAAATTTCTCGAGTTTTCTCGAGTTCGAGAAAGCTCGAGCAGAAACCCTAATACTGACAGTAGTTTCACAGTTCATTTATGAAAACCTTTTATATTATGTTCGCAAAAATATAGAGCAATTCACGAAAAAGAGCGATTTGCATAACTTTAATACAAGAAACAAAAATAAACTTGCCGTTCCAAATTTCTAGGCCAGTAGAATTAGATTTTGAATCGGAAATAATTCCTACAAAAGATTTTATTGCTTTAATTAATGACTTCATTGGTTGCCCATTAAGACTCTACTAGGTTTTCGACTTCGACGGAGTTGTGCTTAAGTGGTGGGGGCCTCCGAAAGGGGCGTTTTTTCGGTTTTCCGGTTATACCGCGTAAAGGACTTACCGTATCGAAAAGTGGTCTTCGTATCGAACCTTGGACCAGGCATACGGCTAAGCAATACAGTCGTACAGGAGGGTACAAGGAAGAGGGGGAACCATAGTAGATAACACAGTGTCGTTCAGGAGAGTGCAAGGAAGAGGTGCAGCAACCGCAGTTAAGGATCGGCTGGGACGAACAAGGATAGGCGAATCCAACTCGCGAGCCCTGACAGGGATACGCTGGTTAAGGTGGCCCTTTATAAGGCTTGGGAGCCTGCGGGTGACGAGCTATTGGACGTAGAGAGGGTTATTAACTAAACGTAAATTTTCTACTTTGTCGAAGATAAGCACGTGAACGGTTTGTCCAAAACATAATGAATTTGGTCTTATTCAATGCAGGATTAAGTACCCTTCAACCGTCATGAAGACCACTTTTCGATAGGGTAAGTCCTTTACGCAGTATAACCGGAAAACCGAAAAAACGCCCCTTTCTGGGGCCCCCACCACTTAAGCACAACTCCGTCGAAGTCGAAAACCTAGGAGAGTCTTTATGGGCAACCAATGAAGCCATTAAAGCAATAAAATCTTTTGTAGGAATTATTTCCGATTTAATTCATTTTTGTGTTTAATTCTACTGGCCTATTCAGACTGCATAAGATTGGTAATTCATTTATGGGAAAATGTATTAAATTCTTTAATAAATTACCACAAACTGTTGTAGAACTACCCATTGACCATTCATAAATTCAAAGCACATATTAAAAGTACCTTAATGAAAAAGGGCTACTATAAAGTCGATGATTAAGTATTTAAAAGATAAAAATGTTTGGGATGCGTTACTGCCTAGCTCGCATAAATATTTATAGTTAACTTTGTACATTTTAAAGCCTGTAAACCTTTGAAAAAGAGGCTGACAATAGTGACTGAGTTTCTTGCGCTGCTTCTTCTCAGCACTGGCCCATTTATTGTCCTGAAGCAGTGGTAGGGTTAATACTGGGACGCGTAAAAGTGCTTTTTTTAAGCTTATTTACAGAAATAAATGAGTTTTATCGATTATAATTAAACATTAGAACATTCACGTTGAAAAATTCGTAAAATACCTACCTACTTATTTTTTATGATTTAACGTGATGAAATGAAATAGAGTTTTAGATTTTCAAGTGAAAGTAAAGCATAGCCTAAGCGCTTCGCGTTTAAGGCATGCAAGATATTTTACGCTCCTATCTAAATTAATCTTTTCTTATTTCGGTCAGACAGGCGTTGGAGCGCGGGGCCCCCAAATTCGCGGGGCCCGTAGCATTTGCTACTCTTGCTACGTGGCTAATCCGGCACTGCTCTCACTGAGGGGACCATGGAGGCTGGTGTCCAGCAGTGGGATTCCAATTAGTTACAATGATGATGTCAATGAAAGGAACAAAATATTGTAGTACTTTAGAGATTCTTGTAACAGGTTATGGAGGATGTTATGTTGTTTTGTTTGTTTAACTGCTTTTTTATCCGTAATAGGATTTATAACAATTTTAATAACGATAATTATTATTGACAGCATTTTTTACGTTCCAAAGCTGATTATACGTACCTACTCGTAAAACCACTAATTGGATACGTTGAAAACAAAAAAAAATTCTACTCAGGGCCAGTTTTTGGAAGAACGTCAGTTCAACTTAACAGTTTAATAACAGCTTTGGAGATAAGTACGTCAGTAAAACGCATGAAAAATGAAGATCATTTAGTTCCAGATTGTTAATTTCTCTCAGAGAATCGAAACGAAACGAAATAATTTTCAAAGATTTCTTGTGCTGCTGTTTTACAAGAATTAATTTCAAGGAAAACAAAACAACTGTTAGCTTTATCTATAAGTTACCATTTTTTATTTATCACTTCTCTGAACTGTAGAAAACAAAATAACACCAGATTTGTACATTAAAAAATTAAAACTGATCGACCATGTTTCTTTCTCTTTCAACACCCTCCACGGAATTATAGACCATAATATTTCTCTTCCCTTTGATATTATGTGTAGTTACAATATATCATCCATACCTGTGGTGAACTAACTATGGACTTAGTCCAGTCTTAACAGGCTGTTGGTAATGATGAAGATGCGAACAGCTTGGGACTGGAATTCGTTGCCTGTTGCTTTCCCGAACTCTATAATCCGGGCTTCTTCAAGGCGAGAGTGAATAAATAGGCCCTTACAGATATGTACCATCATAGACTGCATCTCATTTAACATCAGATGCAATTGCGGTCAAATACCTGCCTGCGGTATTTCTGAGATCTGGTTAAGGTCGCGGGAGGTGCCTGGATGCGAGCGGCGCAGGACCGATCTTTGTGGAAAGTGAAGTGGAAATCCTTGGGGGACGCCTTTGTCCAGCATTGGACGTCTTTCAGCTGAAACGAACGAGCGAACGAACCTGCCTTGTTCTACATAAAAAAAAAATAACCTGAGCTTGAAAATTACTCTTCAAATTCCAACACCCAACGATTGTATTGTGTGACGTCAGCAATAAGAAAGTCACAGGTATCTTTATCTTCGCTTAACTACAACATACGTCATAGCAGAAAGCAACAGAACAATCTCCTGGACGTTAAGACATTATCTGAAAGTAAATAGGAGCCGTGATAATAAATAATGTAAAGTTCAGCCAAAAATAACATTGTTTTCATGTTCTGAGTAAATGAGCCGGATATCATTAAAAGTTATGTTATCTAGACCAAACAAACCGACGTATGTAAATACTCGTTTATGTAGCTAAGAATTAGAAAAAGATTGGTTACAGGTTGATAGAGTTATTTGAACCCAACACAAAAGTACATAATATGTGTTTTTCTCTTCAAACAACGCCGTCTCCATTGACGATGTTGTTCATATTCAAAGGTCAGGGTTTCTAGCTACATGATTTCTATCTTCCAGTAAAAGCAACCACTTACGAATCCTATACGGGGTTATCATTTTACCCTTTTACCCTCCTTAGCTACCAAACTCCACTAGGTGGTGAAACATGAAACGCAAACTAAGACACTTTGTTGTGTCTCAAATATCTCTAGAATTTAGGCAGAGCTTTCCTAAAAATGTTTTACTGTAACTTCGTTCGTTTCAGCCAAATGACGTCCACTGCTGGACAAAGGCCTCCCCCAAGGATTTCCATAACGACCGGTCCAGCGCTGCCCGCATCCAAGGTGCTTCCCGCGACCTTCAACAGATCGTCCGTCCATCTAGTGAGCCCTGTAACTTCAATGCCCTTAACCTTCCATTTCAAAAATCCCGAGTTCAAGAGTCTGCGCTCACATCGGCATATAGGTTTAATATCTTTAGCTTTACTGAACTTTTTGCTGTATCCCATTTTCATTTATTACTCAGCATTGGGTATTCAATTTAGACAGAAAGCTTTTGCCAATAAAATGAACTTTCTATAGGAGTAGGTATACAATGAATCAATACTCGATGTACTTGATAAAGACCACTCTATGATTTATCTATCACCATACTGATAAAAGTTTTGTTTATCAAGCTCTATGTAACGTACTTTGTGCAATGTTATCAAACAGGCATGCCGGTGTGAAGAAGGGCAGGACATTTACTTCGTTACGGACTTTTTCCGTGACTACTTAGCGGTAATAGGTCCTGGTCCAGGAGTTACTTAGTGGTAGCACGGTAGGATAGGTCCTGGTCCAGGAGTTGCAGAGGAAACCGTACAACAGATGTTACAGAGGTGTAACCAATCCCCTGATAATGCTACCAGTGCTACAGAATAAGTAATAGTACCAAGCTACCAGTGCTACACATGTCTAGCTTTTTACTTGGCAAGATTCATGTCTGACGTTATCTGACATGAATCTGATATAGTATGTATTATCTGAGCTGACATTACGTGAATTTACGTGCGTTGCCAAACGTTTCTTAGTTATAGTGGTAGGTACTATATTTATAAATGAGGATTAAGTATACGAGTACAAAAAATCGGTATAATCTATACTAGTTAATACTTATACTTCTATACTAAGTTAATATTATAAATACGAAAGTAACTCTGGCTCTCTGTCTGTCTTGCTTTCACGCCTAAACCACAGAACCGATTTTGATGAATTTGGCATAGAGATAGTTTGGGTTCCGGGAAAGGACATAGGATAGTTTTTATCCCGGTTTTTGAAACGGGGACGCGCGCGATAAAGTTTTTCTGTGACAGATAAAATTCCACGCAGGCGAAGCCGCTGGCGGAAAGCTAGTATTAGAAGATATTATGAGAAAAGATAATAATTAAGTTGCTCATAACATTTTTTCCCCACATAAGAGTAGGATGATAGCTATCAAGTTGAGCTCAGTCTGGATTTTGGATTTCCCACGGGAATTCTGTTTCTTTTATTATTTTAGCGAGAAACAAAATCCAGAACTGACACAAAGTAATTTCATATTTAATGTCTTTTTATCTTTCTACGTAGGTGACACGTGGAAAGATGGTTTATCCTATTATAACGCAAAAGGGTGACCTCATCTAAAAGGTCTGATGTTTGCTTGGGCTTATGTACACTAATCCCTAGATAGACTGTAATCATAGGCCTATTTTAATTAAAAGATTTAGATCTTCGAGTACCCTGGAGTGGAGACCCCGAAATAACACCCGCGGCAGAGGAAGACCACCTAAACGGTGGACAGATGACATCCTGCGACAAGCTGGAGTAAACTGGATGCAAGTGGCCAGGGACAGAAGTCAGTGGAAGGTTGAAGAGAAGGCCTATGTTCGAAGACGAACCCCTAAAGACTGATATAGATAGATAGAATAAAGATATACAAGTACTTTTAAATTCTCCCCCATTAAAGGTAGAGCTTTCCATCCATTGTTGAGTCATCTCAACTTGCGATCCTGAGGTTTTCCTGAGGTCCTCCTCCTTCCTGCAGCTGTGGACAACCTATTTTCTATAATACTGTCAGATCCTGTTATTGTACTTACTTCAAATGCATCTTTTAATAACCTACAAGTCACACAGCCATATGAAAGCACACTAAAAAGCTTTTAATTGACTCCCAAGGTTCTCCTGCCTTCAACTACGGACGAAAGATTTTCTACATTTGCCAAACTCGTGTTAAGACATTTCAAAGGCATCTTCACGATTCCATAAGGCAATAAGTTCGCACTTCGCTCGCCAGATGGCTACGAAAGCGCACGAATAAAGCATTTAACTACGTAGCGTGTTTATTGCGCATACGCACGTAGGGTTGTCAAAAGAAGTTTATTACAGAACAAAGGTTCTTTAATAACATTTCCAGCATAGTATGAGGTTTTAAATTGGTTCAATTTCATATTCAGACCAATCACAGGACAATATCAGTCTATGACCATTGGCGTATGTAGGTTTATTTTTCAGGGGGTTTTGTAATACAGACTGATCTCAGGCTTCTACAAATACCTAGAACGTTCGCATCTGTCAATGTAACTTTATAGGAGAACAACCTCACTTAAGAACATAAACACCATTTTTAGTGACTGTCTGTAATACGACCAGATTTTACAATTTTACAGTCAAAACTACCGCAGAAAGTAGGTAAAGATTATCTAGAAGTATAACGATCATGTAAAGTCCTAAATGGTAGAAAAGATACCTACGCAATAAGTTAACTACTGTACCTACTTGTTATATTGATAAGTATGAGGCAACCCTAACGATTTGAATGATTTGTTTGTTTGCGTTGAGTCGATAGTAACGATGATGGGATCGATAAAATCGGGAGCTGAAAATAGAGTCGATGAAAATAACGTTTTATTGAATTTTAATGATCACATTGATCACCGATAGTGAACATGATCATCGTTAAGTACTTACTTAAGAAACTATACTCGTACACGATAAACTTTAAGTAGGTAGGGTAGGTAGTGCATCATCATCATCATCATCAACAGCCCTTTACAGTCCACTACTGGACTATGAGCCTTCTCCATAGTGCATACACATGGCAAATCAGAAAATAAAACATTAACGTTTTTATTAAGTATCATTTAGAACTGTTAAGCAAATGTTAACAGTGTGACGATGCTACGAAGACAACTGAAGATAATTACATAGCCTAGTTAGTTTACTTCTGGAGAATAATTATATTCTATCAAAAATCACAATAATTTTTAATCTTTCATTGCCAATCATGTCACTTGAGTTAGGTGTTCACGCCTAGAAAAAAATGCACAGCAAAATATGCCTTGCATTTGATTTTGCAATAATTTATTGTGATAAGTGATTCTAAAATTCTAAAAGATCTCACAGATATTATCTGTGGCAGCTAATTAAATTGGAAAGATTAAGATTATTTAATCACCAAAACAAGGTAATACATAGGTAGATATTACATAAATACAGTGCGTGCAGCTTATCTCACCAGAGCCACAAAATAATCCAGAGCGCAGCTAGTTTGTAAGATATTATGTAATAATGAACACAATGTATTTATTTAGTTATTTAGTTATACACATGCATGGTTAATTTTTGAACAAAACATATTTCGATGGGTGCCTGGAATAAAGCCGCAATCGACAAAACACAATTTTACAGGAGAAGAGATTTAGTGATTTTTTTTAATAATAACTAAACTACGAGGCGTATCCAAATGGTTTGTATATCAAACGATGCGTTATTTTTTCTGGAGTAACATATAATGTGCATAAGGTTATAGTGCTTAGAATATACCTTAAAAAAAGTAGAAATACATATTGCCGCTTCATACTTTGAAAGTCGGTTCCGTAAGAGTCCATTGTGGTTTTATTCCGGTAAAAAGTGCAAAAGTAATCATACAGCAATAGTGCATTGCAGCGTTGTGCGCTGATCTGAAGGATGTATGGCGAATACAGTAATAGCGGTTTGCTTGAATTTAATTATCGACTTGGAAAATGTAGTGGTGAATGCTGTGTACATTATATGTTCATATGGTCCGTATCGAAATGAGTACAAAGTTGAATATCTAGAGTGTTTCGTTAATATCTTTATATAAAGTAGTGGAATTCATTAGTACATAATGATAATATTATAATATTACACGCTTTTGCCCGCGGCTTTTTCGTAGTTTAGAAGTTATCAATAATTTTGTAACTTTTTTTCAATTTCATGACCTAGTAGGCTTTAAAAAAACTTATCTTTATTTCGGGTTGACTTATCTCAGATTTCTTTATTTTGACAATATCGCTATTAATTGCAAATGTTTGAAAAAAATATTCACCTTCCTATCTTTGATGCAAGATTCAAAATTTTTGCTAGAAACATAAAAAAAATGCTTTTAGCAGAACATTCTCAAAATTTCAACTTAAATGATTAAATAATAAAAAATGAGAACTTTCATAGGTCTAAAATAATTTTAAAAACTGCGCAGTTTTCTGGACATTCATAATAATACAAAAAAAACATGTACTTAATAGGCCACTATTTTTGTAATCGCTCCACTAAAGTGGTAAGTCGCTAAATGTTTTTGACTTTCTTAAAGTGAATTAATATGGGCAATCTTCTAAGTTTACATTACGTAGAACAGATTTAGAGACAATAACTGAACAGAACATGTTTTTATTCTCAGCAAGGAAGCTTTTGCCCTTTATCACACCTGGTGGAAACTGTGATCAGGCTCAAGGTAGAAGGAAACTTCAACTACAGAGAAACTATGGCTTCCTACCTCCAATGCCGAAACATATTGTTATTATAAATAAGCTTTAATGAACATAAACCAAATATCCCTCCTTCTTCTCTTCCTAAGTCCCCTTTATCTTCCTAAGTCTGTCGCCATAACAATAATGTTGACAGCATTACTGTGTTCCAGCAGTTGTCAGGTAGGTACACAGCATTGCTTAATGTAAATCCAATCAACATATTTTTATTGCATAGAAGAACACCATGAAGTATTATTACTTAAGAAAGTTTAAAGAAATTGTACAAGTAGGTAATGTTTATTGTGACTTGGTACACATAGTTTGTTTCGGGGAACAAAGCCGCAATGGCCGTTACTTGTAGAAGTTTGAAATAAAACTTTTAACATTGAACATGCCACGATTATTCTGGTAAACAAATTTCCGGGAATAACGATTCAATATCCATAGTGCTTTTGGTAAATCAGCCAGTTTCAAAGATAAAATTCTGAAAAAAAATCACAAGGTGTATAGGGACCCCCAGATTACGAAAATCGCTTAATCGGAAAACTGCTGCTATGGCTATTGCGGCTTTATTCCAGGCACCCATCGATTTGTTTCAGATGGCACGCTATAAGAAAACTGGTTTTATGGACGACGACGCCGGGAGTGTCAGCTCCATCCAGCTGAACGAGGGAGTCAGGTCTGGAGGGACTCATATTCGCTACCACATGGTAAGTGTAGTCCTTGTTTTCAGAATGACTAATGCCTGTTTTCACCATCAATGCATAATTTTTAAGTGACCCCTATGGTAATAACAGGAATTTTGTTTTAGGGGTCACTAAAAATTAGGGATTGATGGTGAAAACGGGCATTATAAGTAAGTGCCTTTTTTCTGTGATGTGGATTTTGACACGCATGCGGATTTAGCCTAGGCGCAGACCGCCGACTTTTAGTTGGCCGATAGTTGGAGATGAATGAAAGTGCGCACATTACACCGATTCTATATCAGCTGATTCTTCATACAAGTTAGGATGGGCCTAAGTAACTATCAGCCAATTAAAAATTGGTGGTCTGCGCCTAGAATTAATCCGCATGCGGACTGCCCGCATTTAATTATTTCATACAAATGTTTTTCCTAATGCGGGCAGCGTGATTTTAGGCCGCTTTGAGCGGACGAAGTCGCGTGAAAAAACTAGTGGCCTGATAAAGTTAAACAGAGCTATTTTGAGTGGTTTCCAGTGAACGCAAGAAAACAAAAGCTTTATTGTTGAACTCCAAAAGCGTGTAGATTTTCAACAAAGCACACACGGCCATTATATTTCATATTATGCGACTGAGCTCAAGCCGACGTGGCGCCTGGCTATATCGGCAGACATTCTGCGCGGAAGCGAATTGTTGCTATTAACTTTTGTAGGCATTATTGAACCATACAAATGTTATTGTTGGACGCGGAGATATTTTGTTGTGGTAAATAACGTTTGATATTGTAAAAAAATGTCGTAAACCATGTAATACAAGCACAAATAAGTATACTTAAGTTGGTTAGCTTTCTTTAAATTAAATCACAGAGTAGACTTGTACTCGTAGGTACAGAAATCATTTACTCATTATGCTTTAGTGAAATATTTACTTTGGCTCTAATTTTAACCGTAACTATAACGATAACCGGTGTTTTTATAGAGTTTGATAGACGTTTGACGTTTGTTAACCCGTAACCAGCCAGTTAAAGTAAGATATTGGTCATGGTGCAACTCAGCCTTAGTGGTGACGTGACTATTTTCATGACACAAGTATCAGCAATTGAGTAAATTGTGAACTTGTCTATACAGTCAATTAAATTAAAGTTAAGTAAATAACTTTAGGGATTCATTAAATCGTCTATTAGATTCGTCTGACCAATTAATTCAATTTTCTTGTTTACTGAGTAGAAATTAGATTATGGCGGATAAAAACCCTTAATGCTAGTTAGTGTTTTTAAACTTAATAATAACTTGTGGGAATTTGATAGAGTAATACAGTTACCCAGTCAAGTTTTGGTCAACCGTTCTTCTCGCAAGTTTAAGGTGTGAAAACAGACGTCAGGGTTACTTTATTATTTAAACTAATAAATACGTAGGTACACATAACGATTTTTAGAGTTTTTTTAATCCTATGAGTACGTATTACGTGCTTATTTCTTTACTGATACATAACATACCAGAGAGAGAAACTTGTTTAAAGGTGGTTAAAGTAAAGTCTTTTAGGCCTTTAGGCGATTCGATCAAACTTTTATCCAAAATTTGAGAATAACTCCTGGTATAACTGGAACATTGACAGTTTCAGTATGGGAAATTATGTCAAAATGACAAGTTTAATCTTCAGTTAAAAGTTATCCGACGATGGTAAACTCCAGTCTTAGTTATCGTGGTTGGTAGGTACCTATTATGAAACGTCCTAGCTCCAACTAAGTAAACACTAAAAAACTAAATTATAAAAACAATATTTTTCAGTTGAGTTCAAACTTTACCCATAGCTTTGGTATTTTAGTACCTAATCAAAGCTTTTTATTGTTTTTCGTTGTTGGTATCCTTATTTATTTATTCAATACTTCAGAGTTATTTTAAAACGTAACTTTTCCACAGATTGTTCAATATTTTTGTTTACAGTTATTGTTATATTTTCTGTATAGGTAGAAATAAACTTTTTACGGCAGAAAAATATAGTTTGGTTAGCATTTCAAGAACTCCATTACGAAGTTTTAATATTGGAAGGTAATTTCTTAACCAAACTTTGGGACACGAACCAAAGTTTGCACGACAGTTTCAATTTATAGGATTTTTTCGGAAAGTTTCCACATGCTAGGGAAGTTTAAAACTTATGGCAAAATATTTGCATAAAAGAATTTAAGCTGTAAAATACTTTAATACGATACAAAGTTAGAAGATTAATACTATTAGTAGGTAGGTACTTGAAACTTGATATGAAAAGTAATGAGAACTTGTTTCTTTGTTGAAAAAAAAATTTTTGGTCAAAATATCATGTCCTAGTTTTTCATATTTACCTATATTGTTTTTAAAAGACTATTTAATCAATATGAAAGTTTAAAAGCTAATATTAACGAATACAGATTTTGATCGAAAACAGATTGAAAGACAGTTGAATGACGGATTTGGATTGGGATTGAAAGCAACCCGGCCTAAGTAGTCAGGCGCACTTAGATAAACCTCAGAGCAGAAAATTCTGCTTCACTATACAGGCTGTTAGGTAAATGGGTATATGAGCCGACACTAACCCATGTTAAAACATATGCATATAAATGGTATGGTGAAGTCAGAAAATTGATATCATCATTTTAATTATTTTAATTTTCATACAAATCTGATTTTATAAATTTTATTTTGTATGAACAATTAAAAAATTAAAATGATGATATCAAATTTCTGACTTCACTATACCATTTATATGCATATGTTAACATGGGCTAGTGTCGGCTCATATACCCATTTACCTAACACCCTGCAGGCGCGGATCCAGCCCTCAAAAAAGGTTGTGGGCACAGCCACCAAAAATTAGCTAAGTGAGAGTTGGATCACTACATGCCCGGACATACATACATGCCTATCGATCTTATCAATAGATCATAATTAAAATAAGCAAATTAGGGTTGTGGGTTGTGGGCATGCCCACAGTGCCCACAACGGTGGATCCGCGCCTGACACCCTGTATAGGAATCGAACCCAGAACAAGTGAACTATTCCCACCTCTCGTTCCCACCGCTGCAACTCCTGTGTAGCCAGGATCTACAGCTTGACCGCCAATAAAAACCCAACCAGTGAAGGTCAAGTTTGTCCCGGGGGAAAGTTAAACTGTCATTGGACCCGCAACGAAATTAATCAGAAGAAGGAGTTGAAAGTTAAGGTACGACTGCCCTCCATTGCAAAGCGGATGACATGACGTCTAGGCGACTATCGTGATTTTTACAAACTCATCTACTTACATATTTTATGTCTACCTACTGTACACGTTCCTTCATAAATATTCTCACACCAAAAACGGACATCAAAGGCTCACAATCAATAACGTAACAATGCAAGTATTTGCATATAAAATAACAAATCCAAACTTACTTATTTGTTGTATTCATAACCCGACGGACAGACGGTAGTCGTGTTATTAGCGATACGATATTTGCCCAATATCTTAGGAACAAAACGATATTGTCTTTGGTATATTTCCACTCGGTTGTTTAATAGGATTTTGGAGTTAGCGACTTATAAGGGTTTCTTCGAATAATGAAGTTGACGATAATAAAATTACATTATACGTACCTAACACTAACAACAGTTCTAACTAAATATTTGTTCTGGTCAAAATTTCAGGACATTAGATTAACTGCATACGGTCTGAATTAAGAAACGAACGGAGAATCGGAAAAGCTCTCAGTTTAAAAAGTTTTGTTGGTTGGGATGTTTCTCTAATACTTCTTTCTCTAACCACCAAGTCACAGAATACGAATGATGACACATTTATGTAGAAAACTATGATATTATAGCAGTTTTGGTTTAACTTATAGTAGCTATTTTGCGATAGTTGTCGACTGTAGGTACTCCATAAATGTTTACAAATTCTCGTACTTTTTATACTCTGTATTCTCCTTCCATATTCGATATTCGAAGGAGTTCGAAGTTAAGGTTCGGCTTCCCTCCTGTGCAAAGCGGATGACAGATGACTAAAGAAAGGCAGAAGTGTTACCTATTTGAATCGCAGATATCGGAGATTATTTTATTTCATTTTTCAATTGAAAATATGGACTTAAAATTTTCATCATCATCATCATTTCAGCCATAGGACGTCCACTGATGAACTTAGTCCTCCCCCAATGATTTCCACAATGGTCGGGTGGTGGCGGTTTGCATCCAGCCTCAGATCATAGAAGGGATCTGAGCATCCAGCCTTCCCGCTACCTTTATAAGGTCGTCGGTCCACCTTAATTCAAAATTTTACTTCCATTGAAATATAAATATTTTCTTAATTGTACTATTCAGCTGATATTACAGCATTATTTATCCCTCTTCTGCCTCGCCTTATCCCTTTACGCGAGGTCGGCTTTCCCAATCATGCGCGGCCATTTTCTTTCTTGAACGTCTTGTTCTCTTGTCTTATTGATCGGAGATTCTTTTATTGAGACAAATTAATTGGCTACACGAGATAACTTCGTATGAAAAGGGCCATAATGAGGGTAATCATACAAATTATGAAGCCATATCAATTAACGAAACGATAGCTCGGCAACTGCGAATTAGTGACGTCACCGAACATAATACGCGCTAGATAACTGGTGGTGCAAGTGAGGAGAGCTTGACAGACTACGGCAGACCAAGCTTAACAGTATTTTGTTAAGCTTGGTCTGCCGTTACATTCCCTCCAATATGGTCGAGTAAAGCGATGGCTGGTTCACTCGTCATGTCTGTGAACAGGCGCTGCTTTCGGGGACTGGTCAATCCAAGTTATTCAAATTTATGTATGCGAGTCATTTCTACTAGTATCTTAATATGTAAGTCTAGATATTAGCACGTCACTACCTTGTTTAATATACCACGCAATCTTGTATACCCATTCTTATAAGATACACCATACAAGAATGCATGGTAAATTCAGTGAACTGCTCCTGAATCGAATGTACCTACTACTACTATTTATATTTATTTATATTAACCGGCAGACAGTGGTGACTGAGTTTGTTGCGGCGCTTCTTCTCAGCACTTGCCAAATGTTGGTCTCGAAGCGCTGGTAGGGTAAAAAGATTATGAGACATGTAGAGGCTCCTTAAGAGCAAAATGACGATTTGTAAGAACTATTTATTAGTCTAAACAAATAAAGAAATTTTGACTTTGACTTTGACNTGTTTGTGACAGTAATACTATATTATACTAACTTGCATTTGAATACAATAGCGGAATAGGAAGGCCATCATTCTAGCCTTTGTTTCCACAAATAGCTAGAGCTATAGCTCTACCGTTTAACTCAGTCAGTGTCTAAGCACGGAAGCGTCACAGGAGGGGTGACATTGACATATTATTATGACATGACAGAGCATACAAATCTGAAGTCTCGATGACGTTTGACTCTCAAAAAAATCCTTCCGTGCCGCTCCCATACCTCTAACCACAGATATGGATAGATGCAGCATGTGTCAAAAATTGTATGAAGCCGAGCGTGCCACTTTTTAAACGTCATTAGTGTCATTTTAGCGAATTTTAGTGATTGCCGCAACGTAAAAGTAATCGTATCATCGTACTGCATTTGCAAAGTCATCGAATGATATCGTGTGACTCGATTCGAAAATTAATTAATTCCGGTAAAACTGATAATTTGTTAAATACAAAACCAAAAACATCTTTATATACCTTTTTAAAATAAATTAATTCTTACAAATCGTCAAATCTCGTTATTTTTTTTACTCTACCAGCGTTTTAAGACATAAATTTGTCAAGTGCATGAATACATGGATCAGTGTGTGTCTTATTGTTATGAGTAAGTACAGTTCCTTGGGATCGGTATGAGTGCACCACATACAGGGACCATGGTTT